>NC_046661.1:38936066-38946403 GCF_010883055.1 Belonocnema kinseyi | reverse complement strand
AAAACGAGTCAGAAGGCTCTCACTGTTAACGTTTCTGTCCTCCCGAAATCAGCCCAAGGCCATTTGAAGGCAACGCCCGATACTTGACTGAAAGCGAGAGTTTGATATAATTACTTTATTATTAGTACAGAGAAATACTGCAATAGCCCTCCCTTCTATATCCTTTCCGAGAATTGACGCCGTGCCGCAGGTTGGTGTAAGCGGGGGCGCGCGAGATCTGCGGATGTCACTCAGGTGAGCACTCAGATATGTACAAACAGAATCGAAGCGGTCCATAATGATTTAGTTCCCACCCACCTTCAGCCCCAAAATTGGCGCTATAGAAGAGTTTCACTGCATTGCCATATAGTATGTGAAGTATCATATTAATTATTGGATATTACAATGAAATATAGACCATGTACACAAAAATTTATATTTTTAATTTATAATTTACATGTTTCTTTTCTTACTAGAAAGCTAAATTTCTTATTCATTGTTTTTTCCACTT
The DNA here is from genome assembly GCF_010883055.1 of Belonocnema kinseyi. NCBI lineage: Eukaryota > Metazoa > Arthropoda > Insecta > Hymenoptera > Cynipidae > Belonocnema > Belonocnema kinseyi. The sequence continues at coordinate 38,945,913 of NC_046661.1, read as the reverse complement.
TCGTTTGTCTAAATTGTCGTTTTTATCAAATATCGCGACAACTGCTATATCACAGTGACAAAACCTACTTTGTCAATATCTTTGGCACTATTTTTAATTCAGATTAATACATTTTGTTATATAAAAAAGCTGTAAAGTTCTTTTTTATCACTGAAGTTAAACAGCATTGGACTGCACGATGAGTATAGTTGGATGGGTGACTTTGGTTTCTCTGTCGAGAATCTGTTTGCACTTGTTCGACCAAAATATTCACAGAGCGTGCATAAAGAAAATCCATACTGGAGTTGGCAAACTTATTTCACATTAGCTTACTGCCCGCTCGATTACTTCGGTCTTTTTCGTTAGTTTCATTCTATTCGTTGCTTTGCTACATTTGTATTTTAGGAATCTTCCTCAATAGTTCGAGGTATGAAACTTTGATAAAGTGATGAGAAATGTAATGGAAAATAAATCGCATCATAAATATATAAAAAACATAATCAATACAATATTATTAATTATACAACCAGTACAGGGTAGCCACTACCAGCTTAGAAGAAAAAATACGGCTATCAAACACTTCAGGATTTTAGGAATATTAATAATTCAAGATTCAAAATCACACAAAATTCAAATAAATAAAGTCAGAGCCAAACCTATTCAAACTATTCATAGCCAAACTATTCAATTTTGAACGTTTTCATTTTATAATAGTTGAACTATGAAGACAACTTTCAAGAACATAAAGTTCGAATTGTCCTGTTTGGAGTGTTTGAACTAGTTCAATTTTGAATTTTGAATTTAATTAATTTTTAATCGAAAATTTTAAAATAAAAATATTGATTTTCAATTAATAATTAACGAATTAAAAAAAATCCTTCATTTTAAGCAATTTTTTTCCGTCAAAAAATAGAGGGGGAAGGAATTTTTTTACTGTCGCCAATGTGCACAAAATGTCTAAACTTTTCAAATCCGTTGATTTTTTTTATCTCCGATTTTTTTAAACAAAAAGGCTGCCAAAAAACGGAAACCAAAAATATTAAATTTCGTTTTATCGATATTTTTGGTGATTTTTTCGCTTAAATAATATAAATATTTAATTATTTCAGTAAAACGACATTTAAGGGCATGTGATACTTAGAAAATTTTCGATTTTACCAGTTTTAGGTTCCGACGGCTTTTTTTCTTTAATAATCAATATTTTGTCTTACAAATTCGGAACATGATAGCGACCATGCTAACGGACGTCCCCACACACTTTTTTTTGGTTTAATTCAAAAAAGTTTTAATTTAGCAAAATCTGATTAATTTGCATAGCGCTTAGGAATTAGTATCGATTTTACCAGTTTTAGGTTCCGACGGCTTTTTTTCTTTAATAATCAATATTTTGTCTTAAAAATTTGGGAAATGATAGCGAACATGCTAACGGACGTCCCCGCACACTTTATTTGTGTTTTTCTGTTCAAACAATTTCTTGATATTGCTAACAACGTGTGTACATTTGGAGGTTATGTATGTTACAATTCTCCTGTACGTTACTTCCAAACTAGACAATATTTTTGGCCGAAAACTTTGGACTTGCAAATAAACATAGTAACTAATCTCCCGGAACTAACCCTTTTTGCAGACAATCAAAAAAGTTTATTTCATAAATAATTATTCGGATTATCGGAAAGGCAGAGATGAAAAACGACGTAACCTCAAAATAATACATATGCATAAAATTTTTATTTAGCACAATTAATTTTTTTGTTATTTTACCTCTAAAAAGAGTCCGGGGACGTCCGTTATGATATTTTATAGCATCTCCGAATTCAGTTTTTAAAAATTTTCATTTTTTTGGAAAAAAAGCTGGGGAAATTGTAAGTATCACATGCCCTTAAATAGTTTATTTTTAAACAAAATAAAAATATTTAGTGTTAAATTGGCAAAATCATGATATTAAGATTATAAAAAACCATTTTATTGCTATTTTATGTCATTTTCACACCAAAATCCGATGCAGTAAGTGAAATACCGTTTTTTTTTCAACGTTTGAGTGATTCACTGATATTATTTTGATAAAATTAAAAATTAATGTTTACTGATTCACCATTTTACATGACTCTGCTGTGTAACACTGAACACGCAGAAAAAAGAAATGTAATATTTACTTATCAAGAATTGTAAAGGGTTTCTTGTAACCGCAACAGTATAAACTGCTATTAATAAGCGGATGAAAATGTCAAAATCACTTAGCATTTCGTAAATGTCACAATGAAATTACGGTCAATTCAACGATTACACAGGCCGACAAAATTTGACAAAGGTCCGGAACCAGAGACCAGACCTAGTATACTCGAAGGTTTTTGCTGCGCTTAATCCGAATCCGACCTCAGAAAAATTGCATCACCCTCAGTTTTCGAGATATTGTAACCTAAAAGTGCAAAAAACACCGTTTTTTGCTATATTTGAGGTTACATAGCATCTTGAATAAATTTTTTTTTCAAAAACGGGCGAAAGCATCACAAAGGAGCACCCTTGCCCTCTGAAATCCATTTTTCAGATTCAAGATAGCTTTTTTTTCATCGATATATCATTGATTGAAGTTAAGTATTTTCGCAGTTTCGTAACGTTAAAACACCCTATATAGCATATGTGAGGCTATAAGCCCAATTTATAAGTGATCGTAATCGATCGAAAAAATCTATATATAGGTTTTTGTGGTTGCTCATTAAGAATATGAAGTCAGATTTTGAAAATTCAATATGGCTGCCATTTTGGATCCGCCATTTTGAAGTGTTAGGGCGGAGTAGGTAACAAGGATCGGGGGTTAAGGAAATTGGATTGTAGGGGTTTAAGCTCAATGATACGCACGTAACCGGGTTTGGGGGTAGAGGAAATCGGGTTATGGGAGTCTCAGGTTATGGGCTCGAAAGTTACCGGGCTTGGGGGTGAAATTTTTCATATTTGAATCCGCCATATCTTGGCTATGAAAAATCTTATCAAAAAGTTAGGTATCGCATTTTGAAGGTAAAGAGTAGTTCTTTACGATGTCATTGTCAGTTTGTGAAAAAAAAAATTTCGCGATGTTACGGGGCCTCGAACACATCAAAATAACGGGTTTTTGACCCTTTTAGGTTAGAATATCTCGAAAACTGAGGGTGATGGAATTTTTCTGAGGTCAGATTCGGATTCAGCGCAGCAAAAACCTTCGGGTATAGTAGGTCTGGTCTCTGGTTCTGAGAATTGTTGGCCTGTGTTATCCTTCAGTAAAATAAACCTCTATTCCTTCGTATTTCATACTGAACCGCATGCAAAATCCACTGAACCGAAATTACAATAGTAGTGCAGTGGACATTACTGAAAGATTGGTACATGCTACCAATCCGATCGGTTTACTTAACTCGCTCCTAAAGTCGCAACGCAACCTATCCGCGCGGAGCACCGAGTAAATTCACGACGCAATCGGCAATGAATGGATTGCATCACCTAAAAAACATTCCTTTTTGACATTCCTGTGACAGTCGTCACATTACTCCATATTCCCACTTTGCAAGGAAGGGGTTTTATAAAAATAATACAATTTTGGATGGCACAACTGCTAGAACTTTTGTTGTGTGTTGCGATGGCATGGTTGCGTATTCAGAAGTCGTTCCCGAGGTCACCACACTCAGTTACAAATGCATTTCAAAATTATTTTACAGGTCGCAACTCGTATACTAGTGTAGTGATTAAGACTGTTGACTCGCGTGATTAGGTTTATGCGTTCGAATCCCCCAAAATTGCGTGCGAAATTTTAATTGTATTATAAGCATTATAACTTACAAATAACGATTAATTATAAGTATATCCGAAAATATTTATAAGAAATAACCGTGCGCTTATTTATTAATTATTTTTTAGCAATACTTTTTCACAATTTATAGTGCTTTCTTAACTGTAGTCTACGCCGATAACATAATTCAGATCTCTTTATATTATTCGTTAAAGTGACATGATAATTCGTAATTGCAGCATCCAGAAACTGTACAGAATAGCGACTGGATCGGTAAAATCTACTGATCCGCAGGTCAGCACCACTTGAGAATCGGTACTATAGTAGTAACCATCATTGATAGTCGTACTTATTTGCCTATAATTGTAACGTTTACTGAACTGTCATGTTGTCCATATACGTACAAGGAAGATCGGTAGATTTAACTTGGTTTTCAGTAAAATGTAAGGTTCTTTTTCCTGCGTGAAGTTAAAGCATAATAATTGAAGTACTGTGGAATCGCAGTTATATCCTGTCTGACTTATATCCTTTCGTGCTTATATCTGCATAACTCTCATTTATGTCCGCTTATCACCCACCACCTCACACTACCACAGGTGGTGGATGCTAACCGGACATAAATGAGCGTTATGCAGAGATATAAGCGCGAAAGGATATAAGTCAGACAGGATATAACCGCGGTTCCTCTGTACTTCAATTATTATGCTTCAACTTCAGTGTTACACAACAGAGTCAGTAGATGTATAGGGTGGTTTCTGTACCACGATTCCTACCTTACCGGCATCGAGAAGCTTCGACCTGTAGTGGTTCGTATCCGTGCTAAGCTTTGAGATCTTTCTCGAAGGATCCTGATGACGTCACGATTTCGCAACAGTCTGTAGCCAAATTCATGTAAATAGGTTTAAGGTTATAACATGCATGTGTCAAGGTTGAATGAGAAAAACAAGGATAATTTATTGCTTCCTGACAGATAAGATGTTTGTTAAATGCAGGTGTATAGGTGGAATCTGATATGAGGGTTATGCATGGCATCCTGTTTGATTATTAATTTAATTTGAAAATTCCTGATAGATGATGGTTTAACTAATAGTTTCTGCCAGTGAAAAACATGTTTCTGCAGTTTAGAATCTTCGAGAAAAATAATTAGAATTAAAAAAGTATATCTATAAAGATAATCGAAGGTAAGAAAGGAATAAAAAAGCATTTCTTATAGTAGGTCATATACTCTGGGATGCTTGTTGCTTTATTCCGGTATCAAGTAGTGAGCGAGGACCAGAGATAACAGCCCGACGCGTTTAAACTCGCAGAAGCATTCATACTAGGGATGGGCGATACCGATTCGATATATCGTAGTATCGATACTTTTGACTCGATACCCTCGATATTTTATACCAATACTTGTCTAGGTTGATACATCAAGCTATCGATATTTTTCTATCGATATATCGTTCTAGTAGACGAACCAGCGACGAGTGCACGGTCCCTTAGATAAATCACGCGCTGCAAAGGGGAAGTATGCTGATATTGTTGATCCACCGCGCAGTGAAACTCGAGGGAAAATAAACAAAATGGGATAAGTAAGAAAGTGCTCAATGTCTTTTGTGTTTCCATACCTACAAAAGAAGTGCCAATACAGCGAATCTGAGAACACACTTACAGAAAAAACATAACCTTCTTCTTCATAACCCCCCCCCCCCCCCCCCCCCCCCCCCCCCGGAAAAGACAGCAGCTCGAGGCAGGACCAATGACAACAATGCCCCCGACGCTGACAATGACGTGGATGATCCTGCTGTGAGTGGCTTTAACGATTTATTATTATTATCATTACTATTTTATGTATCCTTTTGACAATCCTACGTAGTGAACCAAAATCGCTATTTTCGTATAATGATTTTTATGTATCCTATTGTCAATCCTACGTAGTGAACCAAAATCGCTATTTTCGTATAAAGATTTCTATCTGAATCGTTCAACTTTGTCTGAAAGTTCAGTATCTTGTGTATGTTTTAGGTTATGGAGGTTCAAGAAAAACAAACGACGGATAAAAACACACGAAAGGTTACAACAGGAGGAGGGCAGCCGACATTATCTGAAAGCTATAATCGAGTAAAATCTTTTCAGGGTAGGTTTTTTCTAATAATTGCTTTGATTAATTTTGATATATCAAATCGTACTTTACATTTTGAAAAAAGACGAAAATTACCAGCGCGTTAAATTGCTGAATAAAGTTTTACAGAAATTTCGTCTTTCAAAATGTGTTCTAATAGTTACATACCGTACCATACCTATATTCATACATGCTGTTTTTATTTTACAGAAGGCGATAGAGCGGCTGCTCTTGATGATGCGGTACTTAAAATGATAATGATTGATGGACTTAGCCTTTCCACCACCGAAAAGCAGGGTTTTCAATATTTTGCGGGGAAAGCGGTTCCTCTGTGGCAACCACCAAGCCGTAAGAAAATGACCTCTTTGAAAAAAAAGTACGAGAGGTTAGCGTCAGTCGTTGCTGACGCCCTAGCGAAAGTTAAGTCCGTATGCTTGACGGCTGATTGTTGGACTGAAATGCACAGCACCTCGAGCTTCCTAGCCGTCACTGTCCATTTTTTGGTAGAAAGCGACCTAGTCTCAACTATCCTTGGATTAACTGAATTAAATTAGTCACATACAGCAGAATACTTGCAAGAAAAAATGGAAGGTTTTATTGAAAAGTGGAGTATTTCAAAAGAGAAAGTCGAACTTGTTATCACAGATAACGCGCCAAATATTCGACGAAGTCAATATTCCAGCAAGCAACGCATTGGCAACAGCGTTCAAAACCTTCGTCAAGAACGAACTTAAACGGCGTTTCGGGGCCTTACAAAGTGTTAACCTCTTTCTGCTGCAACTCTAATCGACCCACGCTTTTTAAAAAATTACTTCACTGATCCAATGGCCCACAGCAGAGCCGTTACTTACGTAGAGAATCGGATCATGGACAAAATGAGAAAAGAGACTCTTCAAAATGCAGAAGGTATGGCACGTTTTATTCACGTATTTATTTTTTGTCCCTTCTTTCGTCTTTGTGTTGTTCTCTTCAATTAAAGAGAAACAATGCAAATTGAAATACAGTACCGGTATCTTGTTTGACTCAAGTGTTAATGTGCCAAATGAACCTGGGACAGTTGCTGCAGTCGAGAAGAAGGACGCGACAACAGCTTGTGGAAAGATCACGACACGCTAGTGACATCATCGCATATTGCTGCCCTGACAGACGACTTAAGTGGAGTAGCTAGAGCGGAATTACGAACTTTTTCATCCAGGCAGCCTGTCAGCTACAACTGCAATCCCATGAAAATTTGGCTGGGAATGCGAAGCGAATATAAGTATCTGTTGAAGGTGGCAATGAAAACTCTGCCAAATCTGGCTACATCCGTCCCCTCTGAGCGCTTAGCCTCCCTCGCAGGGTGGCTTATAGACGAAAGAGTTACCCGGTTAACGCATGAGCACCTTTGACAACGAAGTTTTCTAGCCAAAATTTCAGACGAGATCTGGGAAACAGCTCGTCTGTTGTAAAGACGCATTATTTCCTTGTGCTTTGCAAATATCTGATTTTTATTATTACCCATTTTTATACTGACGTCATTTTTTCCTGATTTTGTTTAACTGTGTGTTTATATTCTCGCTTACATTATATTCGACTTTTAATGTCGACTATTGGTTAGTTAACCAGTGCCAAAGTTTAGTTTTATTGTTTAATAACAATTGTTTTAATAACAATATTTTTGTTTATTAACCATTTTTTTTATCAATTGTTTTTGTTTTTATATAAAAGAAATACATTTAATTCGTTCCTTATTCAAGTTTTTCTTAATGCTTTTGGCCTCATCTTGTCAGTTAATTAAAGAAAATAATAGTACCCAATGCAATTTTGCTTGCTTCTAAAGCTTTAAACCTGCCCGCCTTGGGCTTGGCTCACTTGTAGAAAAGACTGTCGATATATCGAAGTATCGATACTTTTTTCCGATATATCGATACTACGTATTGACTACTGCTGTTAATTATCGATAATCTTAATATCGATATTTTTGATATCTACGCCCATCTCTAATTCATACATCGGCAGTCTAAGGCTGCACACATTTCATTGTTCTATGCTATCGCTCTATAGAGAGATCACTTCTTTTTACAGCTCGCAATCGTTCGCTTTCGTATTCATTCTGTTCCATATGCTAGGTCTGTCAACTTCTGGACGAGGTATATGTAACAAGATACTGAAAACAATTTCGAGACTCGAGAGAGATTATAGACAGCATGAATTTAATTCGAGACATTTCATAGACGTTTAGTAAATACCAAGAGTACACTGCCCGACGCTTATCGCTCCTTATGTCATGTAACTATATTCGAGCTAAGGTCGCATGCCTTTTTTATCCACAGATATATGCTCGCTTTCTAGCTCTCATTTAGAAAGGTCAGCTTTTTACCTTTTACATGTTAAAGATTTAAACTAAAAATTTTAAAATGCAACAAATTAATATCAAATAATATTTTAATTTTCTTAATCATCCACTAAGACTATTATAATACAGTCTATAGAAAATCAAGAATGATTTAATTCAGCGTTAAAATTTTTTCTATAATGCTGAATCTTCTATAACTAATAACATCAAATTTCTACTGCGCAATTTTTTCGCAAAGAACTTCAAGGTTATTTTCAATCACGCACTACATTTTTGCGATGTTAAAAAATTATATCCGCACGTGTGGATTATAATGTAGAACGTTCTAGAATATTTTGACAAAGCGGGGATATAATAATAGGTAAGGATGGTAAATGATATGCAGAATGTATAGTTTAGGAAGAAAGAGAGATCGAGAGCTATGTATTAAAAAAATGTTTTTCATCAAAATAATTTTGTAATATTGCAGAAGGCTTTGCGATTGAGCGACTTGAAAAATACCAACAAATTCTTAAGAGGTCCGAGTACATACAGTTGATCACTGTAACAGATTTTAGAATTTTATATTGATATAGCTAGGATGTCAAATCAACCATTTAAGATGAAAAAAAATACAATTTGAAAATGCTTGCTAGAATTTATACAATAAACTCAGCTCTATAAATATTAGATTTTGACTAAGAAACGTTGAAATCTCTTTCACATAATAGAGTAATAATCTAAAAAAGATTCAATTTACTTACTTCAAACATTAAAATAAAGAAACATAATTGACAAAAATAATTCAGCAGTATTAAAATGTAATGCAGGGCAACTGTGAATCAAACATTGGAAAAAATGATACAGTGGTCACGTGAACATCTACTCTCTGAAACTTTTAAATCCAAATTTATTCAAAAAGAAAATTAAAAATACAAAAATTAATACAGTTTATAGAAATCGAGGATGGTATATTGTTTTCTAGCTAGCTAATTTAATTCAGGGACCATAGAAATCTACCTTACCGATATATTCTATAGATGTAGTGGTTTAGTCTATGTTTCCAGAATATTCTCAATGACGTCATGGAATTCCTAATACGCAATTTTCTTCGAAAACAACTTCAAGGATATTTTTAATGTTGCATTACTTTTTTTTTGTTTTTTCAATATTATATACATCACGTGTCGATTATAACTTAGAATCTTCTAGATAATTGCAACAAAGAGAGGATATAAATAGATAAAGATGGTAAATCATATACAGCAGGTATAGTTTAGGGAGAGAAAGAGATGGAAAGAGAAAGATAGAGAGAGCTATGTAATAAAAAATGTTTTAATTCTACAGTGGATCACTGTAACAGATTTACAATTTTGTATTGGCATAGCTAGGATGTCAATTCAGCCATTTAATATGAAGAAAATACAATTTGAAAATAAAATAAATCAGCTCTATAAACATTAGAGTTGACTAAGAAACGTTGAAATCATCTTTCACATAATAGAGTGATCTGCGAACAAAGATTAAATTTACTTACTTCAAACATTAAAATAAAGCATCACAAATAACAAAAATAAATTCAGCAGTGTTAAAATTGAATAAAAAGAAACTGTGAATCAAGCATTGAAAGTGAAGTATTGAACACGTATATTAAAATGCACTATTATGTATAACAACTAAAAATCTTGGT
>NC_046661.1:38934768-38935966 GCF_010883055.1 Belonocnema kinseyi | reverse complement strand
CTCTGTAGATAGGCTAATTGAGACCTAATTATCTCGAGATTTAATTACAATTTTTAATAATGATTAGCATAGTTAAATTCGTCTTTTCATTACGAATCCAACAATATAAAAAACTCATTTTTGATGAAAATGCAGATGAGTGTTTCTTTATCAGGACCGCAGTACAGTTTTTTTAAGTTTTTATTTTATTTTTAATTTTAAAGATGTTGCGCTTCTTTTATTTGCACGTTCAAATGTCACACAATATAAAATTTAGATGATATAATCATTAAATCTAATATTTTCAGTGCCTACTTGTCTTCACTACATCATTACTGAATACTTCTCCTCCTCCTCCTCCACCTCTATTCTTTCTCGTTGTTTCACATACATTTTCGATAGTTTACTTACCTTGATTTAGGAGAAATCAAGATTTAATATATGAAGCGTTGCAACTATATGAAAAGCAGCGTAACTGGTGGTGGTGCACTGTATCATAATCTTCATTAACCAAAGACCTCTACTTAATCAAACTAAGTTTTCATTTACTAAGTTGACATAGTTGAATCGAAAGCATGTCAATGATTTTGCTAATCAGAAATAATTAGCTGTTTAACTGGATTTATTTAACAAAAATTAAATGTTGGTCGTAAGAAAAAAAAATTATTATTTGCAACTGCTATATAACAGCATACTTTAATATTATTGATACTTCACGAACAGCATTACTACATTAAATATTGATTTAAGACTTAAATGTAGTTGATATATGAGGATGGTGATTTATCCAGCTCAGCGCAGAATGCAGCATCGAGAGTGGACACACACCTAGTAGTTAGAAACAAGGCATTATTACCTACAGTTCCTTTAATTTTTGGTGTTGTTTGGAAGACAATGTGCTCCTTTATTTTTACATCTAAATCTAATATTTTCAGTAAATGTTGAACCGTAATATTATCGTATCCCCTTTCTCCTTCTCCTCATCGCCATCCTCTATTTACAAATAGAAGCAAAATCAGAACATCTGACTGTGGCGCACTCTATGATAATCTTTGTTAACCCAGGATCTCGTTTTAGTGAAAGAAAGTTCCATTTGCTAATTTCAGATAGTTAAATCAACTATATATATATAATTAAAAATTTGTCATAAGGACAACCGCAGGATTTCGCCGGGAGCGGGTGCTAATCTGAAAAATTGCACCCGCTTCCAGCGAAATCG
>NC_046661.1:38933436-38934668 GCF_010883055.1 Belonocnema kinseyi | reverse complement strand
TCTGAAATTAGCAAATGAAACTTTCTTTCACTAAAACGCGATCCTGGGTTAACAAAGATTATCATAGAGTGCGCCACAGTCAGATATGCTGATTTTGCTTCTATTTGTAAATAGAGGATGGCGATGAGGAGAAGGAGGAAGAGGATACGATAATATTACAGTTCAACAGTTACTGAAAATATTAGATTTAGATGTAAAAATAAAGGAGCACATTGTCTTCCAAACAACATCAAAAATTAAAGGAACTGTAGGTAAAATGGCTTGTTTCTAACTACTAGGTGTATCTCCAGTCAGTGGCAAGATGACTAGCACTTGTTCAAATTGCTCCAGAACTTACTCAAGACTTGATAATTTAAAAAGACATGAGAAATACTCTTGCTCAGCCAAGAATCATAAGCAGGATGAAAGAGATTTTCATCAAATTTCAAAGGTTACTCGAAGTTTAAGACCAATGCAAGAATCTGACAGTCGGACTGATAAGGAGAGGAAAGCAATTCCTCGAAAGCACAAGATTTTCAAACTGGTCCAAGAACAAGCTATTCAGAAAGCATGGAAACCACAATTCTCTCCACTGAGGAAACTATCATGCATTCCTCATAAGTCTAAAGATGAAATGGAACCGCTTGTGGAGAAGCAAAAAGTAGAGCCAGAAGAAGAATTTGGCCAATATGACAGTCCTTTATACGTAATAAAAAATTATGCTGCTGACGAGGATATTAATGAGCATGATAATGACTATGATGAGAAGGAAGATGATGACGAGCAGGAAGATGATGCTGAAAGTGACCTTTCTTTAGAATATAAAATAAAAGCAAAATCTAAAATGTTACATGCCTGGGAAGATCCCAATAACTTTGCGGATCGATTGCGCTTTCTTTTACTAGATCAACTAGCTGGAAACGTAAGTAATGTACACGAAATTATTTCAATTGTTAATGAAATGCGGGAGGCTGATATTATTGAATAATTACTTTAGTTTAGAAACTAGTTGAATGTAATTAACATTTTGAGATAAGTTGCAATTATTAATTTATTATTAAATGAACGAATCAGCACAAACAAATCAGTGTAGAGCTAACATTTAAAAAATGGTCGCGATTATTGTAAATTATTTTTAAAAATTATTTTTAAAAAATAACAATTTTTCAAATATCACCAAATGGTGATCAACTAGAATTATTTTTACTTGACAAATAAAAAATGCAGATAAGCTATTGAAAATAAGGATCGGT
>NC_046661.1:38930507-38933336 GCF_010883055.1 Belonocnema kinseyi | reverse complement strand
CAAACTGTTGGTTCGAAGAAAAACCAAGATTTTTAGTTGTTATACATAATAGTGCATTTTAATATACGTGTTCAATACTTCACTTTCAATGCTTGATTCACAATTTCTTTTTATTCAATTTTAATACTGCTGAATTTATTTTATTATTTATGATGCTTTATTTTAATGTTTGAAGTAAATAAATTTAATCTTTGTTCGCAGATCACTCTATTATGTGAAAGATGATTTCAACGTTTCTTAGTCAACTCTAATATTTATGGAGCTGATTTATTTTATTTTCAAATTGTATTTTCTTCATCTCAAATGGCTGAATTGACATCCTAGCTATGTGAATACAAAATTGTAAATCTGTTACAGTAATCCACTGTAGAATTAAAACATTTTTTATTACATAGCTCTCTCTGTCTTTCTCTTTCCATCTCTTTATCTCCCTAAACTATACCTGCTGTATATGATTTACCATCTTTATCTATTTATATCCTCTCTTTGTTGCAATTATCTAGAAGGTTCTAAGTTATAATCGACACGTGATGTATATAATATTGAAAAAACGCAAAAAAAGTAATGCAACATTAAAAATATCCTTGAAGTTGTTTTCGAAGAAAATTGCGTAGTAGGAATTCCATGACGTCATTGAGAATATTCTGGAAACATAGACTAAACCACTACAGCTATAGAATATATCGGTAAGGTAGATTTCTATGGTCTCTGAATTAAATTAGCTAGATAGAAAACAATATACCATCCTCGATTTCTATAAACTGTATTAATTTTTGTATTTTTTATTTTCTTTTTGATTAAATTTGGATGTAAAAGTTTCAGAGAGTAGATGTTCACGTGACCACTGTATCGTTTTTTCCAATGTTTGATTCACAGTTGCTATTCATTACATTTTAATACTGCTGAATTATTTTTGTTATTTATGCTGCTTTATTACAAGTACGTAAATTCTTATAAGAACTTTCATATTATACTTTCTTTATCTCAAAATAGTTGATTCAATACTACGTGGCTATCTGTTATTAATTATAAATCTGCCACAGTAGCCCACTTTTCGTAAAAGGATCTCTTAAGAATCAGTTGGCATTGTCCAATATTCGTGCACAATTTTTTTATATGATGTAATTCATTTTGACGAGGCATGCTGTGAGATCTGTAACTGGTTTTGAGTCGCTCAATCGCAAAACCTTCTGCAGTCTTGAAAATTTCAGAAAATTATTTTTGATTTAAAACACTTTTTAATACATAACTCTTTTTATCTATTAATATATATCTCTCTTTGTCTTATTGTTCTAGAAGGTTCTCAATTATAATCGACGTATTTACATACGTTTAAAATATAACATCTTTGCAGCCTAAAAAGTGTAATGTGCAATTGAAAAATAATCTTGAAGTTGTTTACAAATAAAATTTCGCAGTATAATTTCATAATGTCATTAAGAATATTCTGAAAATGTAGCACGTACCAGCCACTATAGCTGTAGAATATCGGTAAAGTAAGTTTCTATGGTTTAGTTTTCATGATCTCTGAACTAAATTATTCAACTAAAAAGCAATATATTACCTCTATTTCTAGTTACTATATTATTATTTTTGTATTTTTTAATTTTTTTATATAACTAGATTTTTTATTTAAGAGTTCCAGAAAGTGGATGTTCATGTCATCATTGTATCATTTTTTCCTATGTTTGATTCACAGTTTCCTTACACTGAATTTTATTATGGCTGAATTTATTCTTATCATTCTTCATAATTTATTGCAAGTACGTAAATTCTAACAAGAGCTTTCAAATTCCATGTTCTTCATCTATAAATAGTTGATTCAATACTAGGAGGCTACCTGGTATTAACTCTAAATCTGTTACAGTAACCCAGTATTTTTAAAAGGACCTCTTAAGAATCTGTTGGCATTCTTCAAGATTCATTCAAAAATTTTTTTATGATGTAATTCATTTTGATGAGGTATGTTGTGAGATTTGTAACTGGTTTCGAGTCGCGCAATCGCAAACCCTTCTATCGACTTGTAAATTTTAGAAATTTATTTTTGTGCTGAAACATTTTTTAATACATAGCTCTCTATCTCTCTCTTTCTGCCTAAACTATACATGCTGCATATCATTTACCATTCTTATCTAATAATATATCTCCCTCTTTGTTTAATTGTTCTAGAAGGTTCTAAGTTATAATCGACACTTGTGGTATATAAAATTGAAAAACGCAAAAAAAAAGAAAGTATTGCAGCATTAAAAATAACCTTGAAGTTGTTTACGAAAAAAATTACGTAGTAGCAATTCGATGACGTCATTGACAATATTCTGGAAAAATAGCATAAACTACTACATCTATAGAATATCGGTAAGGTAGATTTCTATGGTCTCTGAGTTAAATTAGCTAGCTAGAAAGCAATATATCATCCTGAATTTCTTTAACCCATATTAATTTTTGTATTTTTTAAATTTCTATTTGACTAATATTGGATTTAAAAGTTCTAGAAAGTAGATGTTCACGTGACCATTGTATCATTTTTTTCCCCAATGTTTGATTCACAGTTGTCTTGCATTACATTTTAATACTGCTGAATTATTTTTGTTAATTATGTTGCTTTATTTTAATGTTTGAAGTAAGTAAATTGAATCTTTTTTAGATTCTTACTCTATTATGTGAAAGAGATTTCGACGTTTCTTAGTCAAACTCTAATATTTATAGAGCTGATTTTATTTTATAAAATCTAGCAAGCATTTTCAAATTGTATTTTTTTCATCTTAAATGGTTGATTTGACATCCTAGCTATATCAATATAAAATTCTAAAATCTGTTACAGTGATCAAC
>NC_046661.1:38923954-38930407 GCF_010883055.1 Belonocnema kinseyi | reverse complement strand
AGTGATCAACTGTATGTACTCGGACCTCTTAAGAATCTGTTGGTATTTTTCAAGTCGCTCAATCGCAAAGCCTTCTGCAATATTACAAAATTATTTTGATTAAAAACATTTTTTTAATACATAGCTCTCCATCTCTCTTTCTCCCTAAACTATACATTCTGCATATCATTTACGATCCTTACCTATTATTATATCCTCTCCTTGTCAAAATATTCTAGAACCTTCTACATTATAATCCACACGTGCGTATATAATTTTTTAACATCCCAAAAATGTAGTGCGTGATTGAAAATAACCTTGAAGTTCTTTGCGAAAAAATTGCGCAGTAGAAATTTGATGTTATTAGTTATAGAAGATTCAGCATCATAGAAAAAATTTTAACGCTGAATTAAATCATCCTTGATTTTCTATAGACTGTATTATAATAGTCTTAGTGGATGATTAGGAAAATTAAAATATTGTATTATATTAATTTGTTGCATTTTAAAATTTTTAGTTTAAATCTTTAACATTTAAAAGGTAAAAAACTAACCTTTCTAAATGAGAGCTAAAAAGCGTACATATATCTGTGGATAAAAACGCATGCGACCTTAGCTGGAATATAGTTGCATGAAATAAGGAGCGATAAGCGTCGGGTTGTGTACTCTTGGTATTTACTAAACGTCCATGAAACGTCTCGAATTAAACTCATGCTGTCTATAATCTCTCTCCCGAGTCTCGAAATTGTTTTCAGTATCATGTTACATATACCTCGTCCAGAAGTTGACAGACCTAGCATGTGGAAAAGAATGAATACGAAAGCGAACGTTTGCGAGCTGTAAAAAGAAGTAATCTTTCTATAGACCGATAGCATAGGATAATGAAATGTGTGTCTTATTTTATGGATATACTTTTTTAATTCTAATTATTTTTCTCCAAGATTCTAAACTGCAGAAACATGTTTTTCACTGGCAGAAACTTTTAGTTAAACCATCATCTATCAGGAATTTTTAAATTAAATTAATAATCAAACAGGATGCCATGCATAACCCTCATTTCAGATTTCACCTATACACCTGCATTTAACAAACATCTTATCTGTCAGGAAGCAATAAATCATCCTTGTTTTTCTCATTTAACCTTGACACATGCACGTTATAACCTTGAACCTGTTTACATGAATTTAGCTACAGACTATTGCGCAATCGTGACGTCATCAGGATCCTTCGAGAAAGATCTCAAAGCTTAGCACGGACACGAACCACTACAGGTCGAAGCTTCTCGATGCCGGTAAGGTAGGAATCGTGGTCCAGAAACCCCCCTATACATCTACTAGAGTCATGTAAAATTGTATATCAGTAAACATTAACTTTTAATTTTATAAAAATAATATCAGTGAATCACTCAATCGTTGGGAAAAAACAATATTTCACTCACTGCATTGGATTTTGGTTTGAAAATGACGTAAAATAGCAATAAAATTATTTTTTATAATCATAATATCAAGAGTTTGCCAATTTAACACTAAATATTTTTATTTTGTTTAAAAATAAACTATTCAAATACCGTTTTACTGAAATAATTAAATATATGATTTGAGCGAAAAAAATCACCAAAAATATCGGTAAACCGAAATTAAACATTTTTTGTTTCCGTGTTTTGGCCGCCATTTTGTTTAAAAAAATCTTAGATAAAAAATTCAACGGATTTGAAAAGTTTACACATTTTGTGCACTTTTGTGCAAATTTGAGAAACTAAAAAAATTCCTTCTCCCTCTATTTTTTTATTGGAAAAAAATTGCTTACAATTTTTTTTTTAAATTGATTAATTATTAATTGAAAATCAATATTTTTTGTTTTTTAAACCATTGCGCCGTGTAGAGCATACCCGAAAATAGTAGAAAAGAGTATTTTACAATAAATTCTGTGCCTTCTTTATAAAATTATACAAGCTCAAACGTAAGAGAGAATTTTCTTCGTTTTGGGGCTTAATGGGTTAATTTAAAATTAATCATTTTGAACTTTAAATCTGAAATTTAAAAATGTTAAATTATCATTTACACATAAGTTTAGAAATAAATTTGTAATATTAAAATAAGGATTGACAAGGTAGTTTATGTATCGGTTGTGTAAAAATCAGTCTCCCTAACGGCTTGCTGCACGAGTAATTTTCTCCCCTCTATATGATGTCATCATGTGGGGTCATTCATACAAGGAGGGTTCGACTTTTAAGTGCACGCTTTAAAGGGCGGAAATGTGTTTAGTCTTAATTTAAGGTGCAACTAATTCTTTGCAAGCCAGAGAGTGCCAGATTAATTTAAAATACGACACAGTTGCTCATTAAGCTCCACTTTCCCCTACCTCAAATTTCTTTCTTATGATTAACTCTCAACCAGAAGAGATTGAAGTCTCATTTTTGGTTAGATGACTTCTTGAGACTGGCAAGAATGATCTTATAGACGCACAAACTTCATTTCCTATTTACGAGATAATTAAGAGAGTGAGAGAGATTTGTGATCAGGTGACTCCATCTCAAAGTGTGAAGAACTCAGAATTTAGTTTTCAAAATAAAATTAAGGTTTTGTTTTTTTTTTAATCATTTTATTCAGGCCAGTTATTTAAAGATAGACAATATTTCTGCACTAAGCTTTCGGCATCCAGATTTCGTGATGGGAAATTCGAATCATATTGCAATTTATGGAACAATTTTTCGACTTTTTTTAATTGTTAAAATAGTAAATTGTAAAAAAGTAAGTAGTACCTCTCTACCTGTTAATTTTCATAATTAGTGAGAAGCTCTCAAGCATTTCTTAGAGAACAGTTTACGTAATTAAAGAAGATTTTAAATAAATTCAAAAATATTTCAAGATGTTTTAAAAGATTTTTTTAATGATTTCTAAAAATTTACGAAGATTTTAAGAGATTTAACAGACTTTAAAGAATTTAAGAACATTATTTATATTTGAAAATTACTTTAAAATCTCAAAACTCATTTAAATTCTACTGAAATTCCTTAAAAATTCTTCAGAATTACTTAAAATATCTTAATTTCTTTTAAAATATTTTGAACTCTTTTAAATATTATGAAATCTTCTGAAATCTTTTGAAATTCAATTATTAACTTACAACATTTTTAATCAAATAAGTTCTGAAAATCTGTTTTAATTATTAAACATATTTTTAAATTACATGAAGATTCTTGAACTTTTTTTAATTTTTTGAAAATCATTAGAAATTATGACTGGGTTCGGGCCGGATTCCGGCAGGGTTGCCCTGCTTGTATCCGGAATCTGGGCAGGCTGCCAGGTCGGATTCTGGTTGGTTTCGTCACGCTGCGCTGGTCGGATCCAACCGGGTGTACCCAGTCGGCTCCCGCCCGGGTTACCCGATCGGATCCCGAATGCAAATAGGGTAAGTCGGTCGGAATCCGACCGGTTTTTGACTGGGCTCCTCGATCGCATTTTACTGGAGCCTTTTTACCACAGCGAACATATTCTGCCAACGGCAAAATGGACATAATTCAGATTTTAAACAATTACGTACATATTCAGAAAATATTCAGAAACTTAAATTACAGAAATAGAAATATTTATGAGAATTTAATAATTCGTTTATTTTATAATTCTTCAATTTTTTGTTGTTGCTAATTTATGATTTAGTTATTCTTTCTTTCGTTATTTTGTATTAGTCCCGGTTATTCAAACACTTTAAAATATAGTGATGAAGAGCTAATTTTTTTTTATATTGCCGCTTTACAATATAATGCTACAAGGAATATGATAACTCCTTAAATATTTTTTTCTATTACAATGAAATAACCAACTCTTAAATGTGATATTTTTCAATCAATTCGACTTTGTAACGAAGCTAAAATATTTTAACATTTGTATGTTTCTAAATTTTAAAAAATTACCTTGCTCTCTTCTAAATTTTCCCAGCAATATTAAGAAAATTTGTTTTTTCTCTTGAAAAAATTCAAAATTATTTTCAGTTCTACTAAATATTTCTTGAGTTTACTCGATTTTGTTTGTTTTTATTTTGTAATCTTACCATATTGAATCATTTTGCTTTAAATTTTTCTAACCTTTTTTTATAAATTTTCGAACATCGTTTGTTATGTTTAAAAACCTTTTTCATTTTTCTCCTATACTTCATTGTTCAAAATAAAAAATTATTTAAAACTTCCACACGAATATAAGGAAAATTCTTCTTGTTTTTTGATTTTGTCAGACCCTCTAAACCTTCTAATTTCTACAAATTATTCAAATTTTTTCTGCATTTTTTACTTATTCTGCAAGATTTTAAAAATTGCCCTAAAATCTGTCAGCTTCTTCTTTGGCCATTTTTGAAATTTTCTAAAATCTTTAAAAATAATTTCTTCAAATTAATTTATGGAAATAAAAAGTTCTTTTAATTTTTCCTAGGAACCTGAAAAAATATCTTTCATTTTTGTGAAACTTTACAAAATTTAGAAGAAAACTTTACAAGTTTTATTTATTTTTGAATCGTTTCAAAACTTTTGAATATCTCTCAAACTTACTGAAATTTTTTCCAAAATTATGTAATATGACAAAATTGCAAAATTCGGCTTGAAAATCTTTCAAACCCTTTTTAAAAATTTAAAAATCTCCAATGAATTTCAAAAACTTTTTTCACATCCTGACAAAATTCAGTTTACCTAAAAAATTTGTAAAACTTGAAAAATTAAAAAAAATGGTTTCAACGTCCTCTATATACTTTCAATCCACATTTTAAAATATTTAAAATTATTCTTTTAAAATAAAACCGAAACCTTTTTTCCTCAGATCTTTTATAATTATTAAAAAGCTTGTAACTCTTTTATTCGGGGTCTTCGAGCACTTTCATACCGGAGCGATAATTAATGGAAATGATTCGATAAAGAAAAAAAGAAAAACACTATTAGAAAAATCAACTGTGTCATTTTCACAATAATTATGTAAATAAACTGTTTCCTTGATACATTTTAAAGAGTTTTTTAATGGCTCTACATGACAAAAAACACATAACAGTCAAAACAACTAGAACAATGTTACTACTAGCGCCGCCGCATGGCCGTTTTCAATACATGGGCCATGTTCAACTCTCGGAGACAAGAGGCTGGTTTCACACCAACATCCTAACCTATAAAACCGGTTTAGAAAATTGATTTAACATTAATGTTGAAGAATATTAATAATGCTTACTTATTAACAAAAAAATCCACTTACATTTATAAATAATCCGCTTGCTCCAGAAAATTGGTTACAATTATGTGAAATTTAACAAATTTCTTAACGGATAACCTGGCGTCAACCAACGTTTTACTGCGTTTTTAGCATTAAAAACTCCAGAAGTCGCCGAATCGTTATTACGTGAAAGCATGATAACGTAATTCAAAACCTCGTTCGGAAAAAGTTATTTCTCTTCTTATTAAGTTTTTTGGTTATTCAGGATAATATATAAATACATTAAAAATAAGCAAAAATCGTATCGCAAAAAAAAGTCTAATTTCACTAGGAAACTATGTTTGAAAGAAAAAGAAGTTGGTCAACGATTTCGCAGTCACGGCAAGTCTGCGAACCGCAGAACCAAAAGTGGGAAACCATATAATTAAAATTAGCTTAATTTTTCTTTCATATTTGATTTAAAAAAAAACACAAAAAATTGGTCTTTTACCTGACAGATATTCACAAACGACCCCCTTACGGCAGTCGTTTGCGGATATTTCTGAGATATTTTTAAGGTTATGATACTTCTATTATGCATCATTTTTGGCCTGAATGGGTCCCGGTACGAACTCGGTCAGATCCCGGCCGGGCAATTAACAAAATAGTATCCCGTTTTTACCCGGTCAGATTCTGGCCAGAATCCTTCTTCTGGTCGGGTCAAACCGGGTTATTTCTACACGGGTATTATATTATAAATATATTATTAAAAGCTTCGCAACATTTTTTATAGAATGGGTTGCAAACATTTGTTTACGGTCCTGCACAGCTGTAGGAAACTCCAGTTTTTCTGTGGGAGTAAAGTCGTATTTAACCCTACGAGTATATTTTATTTGAAACCGCCATATGTTCTGAGCCTATAGAGCCTCCTGAAAAGTGAGCATCCAAAAGCCCTTGACGGAAATTGTGCGAGGACGTCCTATGAAGTTAATGTTTTTTGATAATGATGATCATTGACCGAAAATTCTTCTGTATTGTGTTCTTCATCTTTCAAATTCCTCAAAGGCCAGATCATATTCAACTTGTGAATTTTGGGGTACTAAATCTTGCTTTGCTTCTTTGACTTCGTTATTTATGTTGAGGGGTGGAATTTTTGTTGTTTTTCCATGATTTTAAGTGTACGAAGATTTATAATTGTAACACTTTGCGAAGTAATTGTGGGTCCGGATGCAATAAGGGCACATAAAATTTTTTCGTGCGAAAACGAAGTCCCCTGGAGGCTTTAGAAAAAATTTTCGAATTTTAATTTT
>NC_046661.1:38922429-38923854 GCF_010883055.1 Belonocnema kinseyi | reverse complement strand
GTCTTCCGAACTGTCGGTGAGGAACAAAGTATCTGCAACGAACATGCTTGCCGTCCCGGTACTACTATATTCATTTGGAGTAGTTCCATGGACGAAGAACGAGCTCAGATCCCTTGATATCGGGACAAGAAAGGTTATGCATCTGAACAAAAGCATGCATCTTAAGTCTTCCGTTTCGCGACTGTAAATCTCACGCCGTCAAGGGGGTCGCGAAATATTCAGTCTTGAATATCTTCACAACAGGATTATTCTGGGTACAGCACATAGAGTTGCAAATGGAAGAGACCCTCTTCTTCAAATCGCCAGGAATCACGAAGGAGTGGGCAAAGGAGCGTTTCTGTACAAAGCAGCGGAGGAGGCTGCTGAAACACTCGGACTTGACTTCAGTATTAGGGGTCAGCAAAATGCATAAAATCGTATCTATATCGAGTACTCACTCCTGAAAGCCCGGATTAAGAAAGCACAAGAGAAAAACTTTCATGAAAAGCTCCTCGATGAGAGGATGCACGGTATCTTCCACAGAAATGTGAAGGATCAGTCATTGTCTTGTGAGCTAACGTTTACTTTCCTTAAATCGCCCGGATTGAAGTCTGATACGGAGGGTTTCATCTTTGCATGCCAACACGATGTCATTTCCACCTTAACATACCGTCGCCACATTTTGAGCCAAGACATTCCTGATGATAGTTGCAGGGCGTGCCATGCACACCCGAGCATTTACCTGACATACTATCTAGTTGTTTAACTCACGCGGGAACGACCTACATTTAAAGGCACAATGCGGCACTAAGAGTGCTTTATTACCATCTCTGTCACTCTTACGGCATTAACCTTAATATCGCTCCTCTAAATGCTCCTAGGGAAATTGAGTCAATTGTCGAGAATGGGAAGTGCCGCATATACTGGTACTTTATATTCTCGACAATTGTTTCTGTTGTTCACTCGAGGCCTTCTTGACTTCGAGAAGCGAACCATGTTCGATATCGAATTTTCGGCACCAGCTGACAAAAACATCATAACCAAGGAGAATGAAAAGAAAGAGAGGTATCGAGACCTTATAAGGGAGTTGCAACGATTGTACCCGGAATATTCTGTTAAACTAATCGTCCTTGTCATCGGCGCTCTTGGAGGTGCCAAGCTTTCACTTGCTAATGGCCTAAAAAGCATCCCTGTGTGTCAACAATATGCTAAAACACTTGCGGGAAAAATGCAGAAGGCGGTTGCCTTTGGGTCATTCCGTGTTCTTAGGGTGCACGAGGCTTTTGCTGGATCGTCGTATTGATTCCTTTACAGACTGTAACCACCTATCTCACGGTCGTGAGATATTGTGGGTCCGGATGCAATAAGGGCACATAAAATTTTTTCGTGCGAAAACGAAGTCCCCTGGAGGCTTTAGAAAAAATTTTCGAATTTTAATTTTCAAAA
>NC_046661.1:38919865-38922329 GCF_010883055.1 Belonocnema kinseyi | reverse complement strand
TCTTCAGGAATGCCATTAAGTTTTCCTCGCTTCAAATAAACCTTGGCGCATTTGTCTAACCCAAATTCCATTCCAATTTCCTTAGTATATCGTTCGACAATCAACAGAGCTAGATGCAGTTGCTTTCTGTTTTTAGCATAGATCTTAGGATAGTCCATGTAAAATACATGAGTGACCTTGTACTTTCGATCTGCAGGTTTGGCGCACAAGTACCCGTTGGAATGGCGAAGTGCTAGAGATAGTGGCAATAATGTAAGGCAAAAGAGGAGTGGGCTCATGGTGTCGCCCTGAAAGACACCTCTCTGAAAGGTGACCTTGTTAGTTGTCACACGATTTTTCCCAGATGAGATAGTAAATCTGGTTTTCCAAAGCGGCATCAATCTCTCTATGCACCCAACTATTTGCAGATGAACCTTTAAGATTTCCAAAAGCCAGATGATAAGTCTATGGGAGGTCGAATCGAAAGCTTTCCAATAATCAATCCAGGCCATCGATAGGTCACGCTGGTTCAATTGCCCGAACAATCCTATCTTTTAGGATAGCTGTGAATATCTTATAAAGTGTGTTCAGACAAGTTATTGGCCTGTAATTCTTCGGGTCAGCTGAGTTGCCTATTTTCGGCAGGAGTATTGTACGCCCTTCCACCAACCACTCTCGAATCGGCTCTTCCGACTTCAAATATAAGGTGAAAATACGGGCCAAATGCTGATGGGTTGGAGAAAACTTTTTCCACTAGAAGGTTTTGATATAATCTGGTCGCGGTGCGGAATAGTTCTTCATCCCTCTTAATACTTTTTTCACCTCCTCGGTAGTAATGGGTGGGCATTCTTTATCAGGTGTTATGAGGGCAACACATAACTCCTTGAAGCTATTTATATTTTCTGAGTCTTCGTCCAGTCTATGCTGAACTTCGAAGACTTCTCTCCAAAATACTTCGACCTCCTCTGGTTTAGGTGGGGGTTCGACAGTAACTGGAGGGTCTTGGAAGAGTCGATATGGGTCAGAGACAAAATGTTGATTTTCTCTGACCCACCTCTCCCTCCGCTCTAGACTTCTCTTAGCGTCAGATAGTATCCGTATTTACTCAACAATATGCTGCCTGATGGTCAGCAGCTTTGACTTGTTAAGTGTGTGATAACGGGTCCGGAGTTCGCGCGCTAACTTTCAAACCTTGGCGATAAAATTCCTGCCAGATATGATGTAGTCAATCACACACTGAATACGGGACGCGTACTGTCTTGCCCAGCCTATCTTTATGGCAAGTTTATGCATTCGTCTTTTCGTCTTATGATGAACCGTTGGTTTTGTTTTACGGTTCGCATCGGCCAAAGCTCTCGCTGCATTATAAACACAATAATTGATAGCCCAGAGGTCGGATTCTTCGGAAAAATATCCACGAAGCTCGTCATCCATTTCATTTAGATCTTTAGGCTTGAGAGAAACCTTGGTGTTGATGTTTCGCCGGGTCGTAAAGCATCGCTCTTCATCTATTGGATGCCAGCCCGCGGTTGGTCTTTGTGTCGCCTCTCTTTCTCTGTTGTCGGCTTGTTCTAGCTGTGGTAGAGTAGGCGTTCCGCTTACATAGCCCCTTTTTCGGAGTAGTTCAGCATGGTTTCGCAGACGTTGCTGCGAAAAGTGCGATAGCTCCGGGTGTTTCTCGCACCACAGAACATGCAGCCGTGCCATGTAACCCCGTTCAGGGGCCACACTCGCATCGTAGCACTCTAGCATGTCGTGATTCAGTCGCTCCGTCCACCCAAAGGTCGCGAGATCTCGCCGATCCATCGCATTGAATCCATTTTCATTGGCTCCCCCAGCTATAGATTGGTCGGCATTGTTGGCCGACCCCTTGTCGGGAACCCTGCGCGTTCTGTTGTTTTGAACCGCACTTACTACAACTATTTTGGTGTTGTCATTGTTGTTCCCACGAGAAGCTAGGGCAAGGGATTCGTCCATTCTTGTAGAGCCCCGCAAGCAAGGATAAGGCTATGTACTCTGAGAGATCGCCCGGTATCCCAGAGTCACCGTTCTAGACACATCACCCAGGTGCCATGCAGCTTTCGGCACGGTTTTCACACCTTCGCTTTGGGGTTAATTCCTTCGGGACCACCCCTGGACAATTGTCTGCGACTGTCTATTTATTTTTGTAACCATATTCAGCAGAAACCCTTGGTACAAGGAACTAAATAACTGACTATGCGGTGGCATTTGGAACTAATTAATTGTCATTATCTGGACGGTACGCTCACTTTTCTGGGGGCGTAATAGGCTCATAACATGGAGGTTTTGAATAAATATTCTTTAATTTCTTTACTTTGAACTTGAAATCGTTGAATTTCAAATTTTATCAATTTAATAATCATCATTTGGAAATAAGTTAATTGTTTTCAATCTTATTGCACCATAAAGCCAATAACTTACATCAACATTTTCAAAAAAATTTATTATTACGGCTAAATATACC
>NC_046661.1:38913220-38919840 GCF_010883055.1 Belonocnema kinseyi | reverse complement strand
CCCCCCCCCCCCCTCCTAGTACTCATTATTTTAATTAGAATTTTTTAATTTTATGTTTCTGTTTCTGTATGTTTGTTTTTTTAATTTTCAAAGTTTAAAAGTTGTAATTGTCGCACTTTGAACATTTTCATTTGAATTTTAGTTGTAAGTACTTAAGTTCTGCAGATTACCAATTCCATATGGGTCTATCTGCTGACAGTGCAATATTTAATCTGAAAATATTGATAGAAACCATTTTGAGAGAGTTTTATCGAAATTATTTTAACGATGTCATTTGAAAAATTAATAATCGCATTAAATGTTGCTTTGATATAGTAAATTGATCATTTTGTCTTGAACAATGGTCGTAATCTGTAATAATTCGTTTAATTATATGTGTCGTAAATCGTAGATATAAGTGCTTCTTATAAAAGATAGAAGGACCAACCCATCCTGTCAACGCTCTTAATGATATCAAATTATTTCTGATCACTTGATATGTATCTCTATACTATACTTTTTATTGTCATCATAATTTATTTTGTTTGTGGTGGTGTACATATCAAGTGATCACAAGAATCTTGTTAGAATAAGATTTGAAGATAATTCGGTGTATTCAGTTCTTTGGTAGTGAAGAGAATCTCATCAAATATATTTGGACAATTAAAAAAATGACGGTGATTTAAAAGACTTTGAAATTAAATTAAATCTTTCATGCCTAAAACTTTAGTAATAAGCATTTCGCGAAATTTTCCAACGAACAATTTTACATATAAAGATTTAAATGTTGGAAAAGTAGTTTGTTTTAAATATTCGATATGGTAACTGTTACATCATCACTCTCTCTATTACCCACATGGAATTCGACAATTTTAACAAGTGTGAGATCGAAAAATCTAATTCAGGAAATCGTAAATCTCTCTACAGGCTTTCATTTCTGGTGCATCGTACAAATCTGATAATTTTGTCGTAATTTCCAAAAATCTTTTAATGAGCAAATAATTTAAAGAAAGTTTTAGATACTAATCGTCGAATATCAATCTCCTCGAAATATATATTTTTCTCGCAATACTATGCAATTTGGCATTCAAAACACTCTACCTCTTATAAAAATTGATTACTATCGACGAGAAAACTACAAGCGTTTGCCTTTGACGCTTAACAACTCAGGCAAAAAAATGCTAGTGCAATAAAAAAATAGTCATATGAAAGCTAAAAGTGTTTTACGTAAATGCGCTTGAAGGCGTTTATGTAAACAAACGTTTGTGCTTTGCAGTCTGAAAAATGTAAAAAAAAGTCAGGATTTTCGGGTACACTTAAGAACAATCAAGTTTACAGCATTATTTCTTATACAAGGGGCAATGAAAAAAATTTGAAAAAAATCATGAGTATGAGGAAAACTGTTGTGAGCCAATTGCAGTTGAGAATTTCGAGAAATAATAAAAATTGTTGCTTAAAAGTACAAAAATGTGCCACTATTATTATCTTCAGTTCTAATAAAGATATTAAAGCTATTCAAACTGCAAGCAGTAACGGATAGGCTTTGTAATTATTTTCAATCGCCCGGAAGGATGTGATAGTCTTATTTTTTGTAAAATCGCGATATTGTTAGACATATTTTTTGTTGGAAAACAAAAAAAAATGTCTAAACATATCGCGATTTTCACAAAAAACAAGACTATCACATGCTTCCGGGTGATTGAAATTAATTACAGAGCCTATCCGTTATAGTTTGCAGTGTGAATCGCTTTAATATCTTTATTAGAACTGAAAATAAAGTAAAAATCTTCAATAGCCCTCCCTTCTTTAGCCTTTACAAGAATTGACGCTGCGCCGCATGCATGTGTAACAGGGGTGCGCGGGATCTGCGGCTGTCCCTCAGGCTGGCAGTCATTCGTGAACAAACAAAAGCGGAGCAGGCTATAATGAGTTAGTTGCCATCCACCGTCAGACCCGAAATTGCAGCTATAGAAGAGTTTCACTGTAATATAGTTGCACATTTTTGTACTTTCAAGCAACAATTTGTATTATTTCTCAAATTTCTCAACTGCAATTGGTTCACAACAGTTTTCCTCAAAACTTATACTTATAAATTCCTCATACTCATGAATTTTTTCAAAATTTTCCCATTGCTCCTTGCATAAGAAATAATGCTCTAAACTTGACTGTTCTTAAATGTACTCGAAAATCTTTACTTTTCTTTACATTTTTCAGTCTGCAAAGCACCAAATTTTTTTACTTAAACGCCTTCAAGCTCATTTACGTAGAACACTTTTAGCCTTCATATGACCATTTTTTATTGCGCTAGCATTTTTTTGCTGAGTTGTTAAGCTTCAAAGGATGATGCCTATAGTTTTCTCGCCGATATAGTAATTTGAGGTTTCGAGTATTTAAAATGTAATAATTTCTAATTTTGTATGAGACCGTTTTTTAATTTATAGAAAGAATAATTTTAGATTGACATATTAAGAACAGCTTACTTTTAATTTAAAATCTTTCAAAATGTTACAAGTTCAAATTTAAATGTATAATAGTTAGACGAATTAAAATGAAAAGTTGCCAAATTAAATTATTGTGAAAATCTTGATAATATTAGACATTTTAAATTAATAGCACTGAAATGTGAACAATGCATTTGTAATAGAATCCCTTTATATTCGACAGCTTTATTTCAAATTGGAAGACTTAATATTTGAATAAGTTTAATGATAAAGAATTTAAATTGTATAGAATTTACAATTCAAACATTTAAAATGGAAGATTATTACATTCAATTCCTCAAAAGTTGAAAAATTAGTTCAAAATTTAATCATTTGAATCGAAGGCATTTGGTTTTAAACAATTTTTAATACTTTAAAAATTACATAAATTCCAAGTCAAATTAGACAATCTACAAATGAAAAATATTAAAAATCTTTCAGTTTTCGCTGAAATTTTTCAATTGTTTGTCACAAGACATAAATAATTTGAGTACTGAATATTTCTACTGAAAATTAATAAACTTGAAGCCTTAAAAATTCAAAAAATTCAAAGCTCAAAAACTTCAAAAGTATAAAAATTTTAATTTGAAGAGCTTAGGATTAAAGAATATAAAATTCTTTAGTATTGTACGATTTAAGATTATAACGGAAAAAATTTGGGCTCGGGGAGTTACAGGATTAGTCACAAAGTAGCAGGTCTGGGAAACAATCCGTGATAATTACAGACCTACACTAAGAAAAAAACACTTCTAAATCAATGAAATGTTGGTTTAAAGCATCAAACGGTGTTTTCGCGTTTGGTCAAATGTCACTGCTATAAAGTTAAAAACGGTGCCCCCGTGAGATCAATATTGAATGAGTTTAATATTAGAATGATATTCATTGCGCACTGATCTAACGGATCAAACGCTAAGTGTTCGAGATGTAGTTTACAATTCAAAACATGCTTCCGTGAGCGCGAATTTCGCCCCCTCATTTTTTACGTGAAAGTGCTCTATAAAAGAAAGCGATCCACCAAGTTTCAGCTCATTCGGTGAAAACGGTAAGATTTGATAGACCTTGGAAGTTCGAAATTTCGAAAAAAAACGCCATTTTCGAAAAATTCTAGAAACCTTCAGTCTTGATCAATTTTGATCCACAAGTTCGAATTTTTTTCGTTCTTACGCCAAATTTAATTGAAAAATTCGTTCGAATTCTTTTACGCTATTGCAGCATGTGTACAGATCAATTAGTACTTGCAATTTTTCGAAAAAAATGAGAGTATTTTCCGGAAGATACTGTAACGTTAATTAGAGACTGTAGAGGATCTGCGACGTCGCAATTTGGTCGTCTTGAAGCGAGGTTTCATCTCGTTTTTGTTTTTTTTTTTTTTTTCGATTTCATCCACTACAAGGTGAGATATGCGAATTTTCAAATGGCACTTGTACAAAAATAGCCCATATTGATACCCCAAGATCTTTTTTCTGACGGGATGGATTTTCGCAAAACTTGCACAAAATAATCTTCAAATATCCCTAAATACAACTAAAAAATACTGAAAGCGATCTGGGCCTCGTTTCGCAGATATGAATTTTTGTTGTTTTGTTTTTTGTTGCGTGGCAGACTACACACGTATTTATATGTTTCTTGAGTTAATAAAAGGTTTTGCGTGTCAGTGATATTACTTAAACCTTTTCTACATTGGACAAACCTAAGTGCGAATTGGCGGAGCTGAATACACGGCCCAGTGTTGGTCCAATTTTGGCAGCCAAAGGTCGGCTAAAGCTATTGGGCCAATATCGGCATTTTAATCGGCCCAGTGTTGAGTCAGTGCTGGCAGCCTATATTGGCTATTTATATTTGCCGATCCTCCACCGATGCTTGGCCCAGTATCGGCACTTTATTGCGCCAAGTATCACTTTTAGTACGCGGAACCATGTTTCACGAGGATCAGCCAAAGTCTGGCCCAGTGACGGCACATTACTGGGCCAAGTGTCACTTTTACCACGGCAAACCATCTTTTATTTAAATCGGCCCAATGTTGAGCCAGTCCTGGCAGCCTATATTGGCTATTTGTATTTTCCGATTCTCCACCGATGCTTGACCCAGAATCGGCACTTTGTTTCGCCAAGTCTCAGTTTTAGCACCTAATAAATAAATCTTACACGAAAGATAAAAAAAATGTATTGAAAAATTGTCAAAGTTCCAATGAAATTTGTTAAGTTCTGTCATTAAAAATTGTTAATGTTTATGAAAAATTACATTTCCTGTCATTGTAAAAAGTTGTAAAGCAGGCTGCAACAGAAAAAAACGAAATATTACGCGAAGAAAAATTGTAATCGATTTAAATTATGTATTTAAAAATTATTGTATTGATATTCCTGTAAACATTTCGTCGCATAATAATAAATAATTAGAAAAAGAGAGCTTAAAATTTGGTTCTTTAACTTTTCTGAACTGCAGCTTATGAGGATGACTTTTTCACATAGTTTCAACTTGTCAGTTTAGCGGAGTGGTTAGCACGTCCGACTACTAGGCAATAGATTTAGGTATATAGATGTAGGTTTGATACCCCGTAGCGTTAGGAATTTTATTTGTAATATAATGTTCAAAATGAAATATATGTATTCAGTCTAAACAGGACCATTAATATTTATATTTAAAGTACTCGCAATTAATTAATATTTATTTTTTAAATGTCTTTTATGTTATATCCTTAGACCGTAGCCAGTGTTGAGCCGACAATTGCAGCCAAGCCCTGGCTGCCAAGTCAAGGCCATAGTTATCAATCCGGCAATGGCGCGACGATGGCAGCCAGGTTTGGTCCAATACTGGTACCCAGTGTTGGGCCGACAATGGCAGCCAAACTTTGGCTTCCAAGTGCAGGCCATAGTTATCATTCCGTCATTGGCGCGATAATGGCAGCCGAGCTTCGGCAATATTTTTGCCGACTATGTGCCAATGTTGCGCCGTATGTGACTTCGCACTTAGGAAGTTTTAGAAATATGGTTATCTAATCTGCGGTGATTTGAGAAAACACCGTTAGCTGCAAAGAATCGAAAAATGAGTTTTTTATATTGTTGGAATCGTGATTTTGAAGAGAGCCGTAACTGACCGTTAACTGCAGGCTAAATCATGGACAGCTAGTTAAATCTAAAGAATGTACACCTTCTTTAACCTCTAACACATAGGGGAGCGGCGGGTAATGTGGCGCACCCTCATTTACAGAAATTGATTGATTTACAGCGAGAGGTATTTAACCCTTAAACGGCCAAAACGCCACTACCGGTACACTGCTTTTCAACGGCCAATAACTAAGACTATTCGACACTAGAAAAAATTGAGACACATATATTTTTATTGCTTAAGATCTCCTCTTTCCGACGGTGCCAATCAAGTTCCTCAAAAAATTTATTTATTATCCCAAAATGCAGTTTAAACAAAAAAAAACGTGATTTTTCGTGCCTATTTTTTTTGTGAACCATTTTCCAAAGCTTTTCGAGTCTGTAATTAACCTGTAATCTCACTAACCGGTGGAATAAATGTCTAAACTTTAAGAATCCATGGTTCAAAGATCGATTTTTCGTTTTAGTATTTTCAAAATGGCGTCTTAATGGTAAAATTTTTGTAAAAACATTCATGAATTTTTTTACAATAAACGATGCGCTTTTCGGAAAAGTCATCAAGAATAAAAAGTTCTTGTAATCAGCCAAGGAATACGCCTGAATTTTTTCGAAGCGTTTTTAACAAAATTTTGGATTTTGCATATGAACAATTTTTGGAAAATTCAAAATTTTGCTCAAAACGCTCCGGAAAAATCCAGGCGTATTCCTCGGCTGATTACAAGAACTTTTTATTCTTGAAAAATTTTCCGAAAAGCGCATAGTTTTTCAAGAAAAAATTTTAATAGTTCTAAGCATCGTGTAAGAGTAAAATGATTCACGAATATCTATCGTCCGTCTGCAGCAAACAAAATTTACGTTGCCCAACTATCATCAACGTGGAGGTCGACGAATATCGATAGTCTCTTTTTTTTAAGGGATTTTATATTTTTTTTTTACATTTTTTAATTTTTTTATGGAGAATTTTTTTCATTCCAGATTTCAATCCATTGAAATCATTTTGATCCTGCTGTTTCAGAATGTAATTTTGAGAAACAATGTAAGCAGCAATACATGTTGC
>NC_046661.1:38909515-38913120 GCF_010883055.1 Belonocnema kinseyi | reverse complement strand
AATACTAAAACGAAAAATCGATCTTTGAACCATGGATTCTCAAAGTTTAGACATTTATTCCACCGGTTAGTGAGATTCCAGGTTAATTACAGACTCGAAAAGGTTTGGAAAATGGTTCACAAAAATAAATAGGCACGAAAAATCACGTTTTTTTGTTTTGTTTAAACTGCATTTTGGGATAATAAATAAATTTTTTGAGGAATTTCATTGGCACCGTCGGAAAGAGGAGATCTGAAGCAATAAAAATATATGTGTCTCAATTTTTTCTAGTGTCGAATAGTCTTAGTTATTGGCCGTTGAAAAGCAGTGTACCGGTAGTGGCGTTTTGGCCGTTTAAGGGTTAATGTACTGTATTTTTTTATGTGTACTGTTTTGTATAGTGACAACAATTTGCTCAACAAAGCTAATCACTCAATTCTTATTATGAAAGGTTATTTTTTGGTGTCATGTGTGTATTTTTAAACTGACCAAAAAGTAGTGAAAAAGTAAAGTAGCATTTTTCCGGATTGAAAAAATATAATATATAACGTTCAAGTTGCACACAGTTTATAAGTAATTATTTAAACCCATCGTTTACCGAAAACTAATTTCATTGAACTCAGTAAACAACTTTTACTTCCCTTTCCGAAATTGCACTAAGAGCGCGCCACATTAGCCAACCAGAAAGGATAACTTGGCGCAGGCACACTTTTTGTGAAACTTGATAATTAACTACTTTAATAGACGTAAATTCAATAATAATCATACGCATAGGGTAGATAAAATATTGATTTACGTGCTCTATATTATTTAACTACAGTTTTCAACATATTTAACTTTTAACGGAGCTTTCTATAACATGTGCGCCACATTACCCGCCGCTCCCTTACTCTTCCATTTTTTCTTGCAATAACAATTCTGAAGTTAAAAGTTTAAATGTCTTACTTTGAAATTTTTACCATTCAAGGCTTTCTATTTCAAACGATTCAGTTTCAAATTGTTTACTTTTGAATATTTTATGTATCATTGCTCATTCAGATATTTTTTTAATTAAAAATTTTCGAACTGAATGGGTTAAAAATTTAATATTATCGACTGAAACAATATTTAAAAGGATTTTAAATAAAATAAAATCGTTTAATTAATAAATGTATTAATTTTAATTTATTTTTATATTAAAATTATTTTATAAAGTTTGAATCAGCACATTTCAATTTGCTTCATTATTAGGGCTTTCGTATTGAAAAAGTTGAATTTTTAACGTCAAAATCTGTAAATTGTGTAATTTAAAACCGATTTAGAATCATATTGTAAAATAATTTTTGTACAATTTTTAAAACTCGAAATGCAGTTTATTTTTGAGAACCATTAATTAATTTATATTGTTTTTTATTCAAATCCTTTAAATTACAAATTTACGTTTAAAAATGACATAAAATTGAAAAATTATCAAGTAAAAGATTTTTGAAATAGCTTTGTGAAGTAAATGGTGTAGGAATGAAAACAGTTAACAACTAAACTTAACATTTAAAAAAAAGTTGAAATCGAATTTATTTTTAATTGAAATATATTATGTGATATGGTATTTGTGATATTCCAAGTGATTTGATAGATGATTCTTCTAAAAATTTGTGAAATTCCTTGTGAATAAATAAATTCACTATCATACTCATTTCTCGGATTTTTCCGGTTTAAAAAAATTCCCGGTCATTTCCCGGTTTTCCGTCCAGCGGCTACCCCACAAATAATAAGTTAACAAAGCTTCAGATATAGATTATTGGGACGATAAAATTCCGTAAATGATAGTTCTACATCTGCTCTAAGAGTAAGTAAAATATTGATACGATAACTTTCGAAAGAGTTTACAGCTTGGCTTGGCCTGTGGTATATTTTTGAGTGTCTTAAACTAAAGATCAAGTTCCTTAGCCAGCCATTTTGGATAAAAAATCAAAAAGTGAGCGCATTGGAAACATTTTTGGGACAACATTTTTTCAAGATTCAAACATTCTCTGTACGGATATATACAGTATTCAAAAATATAAACAATTTATCCTAATGATGATTAGAAACTTCAAGCACATGCAAAATACGGAAAAAAGACAAGAAGACAGAAATTGTGCATTTGAAAAAGATGTATTATTTTTGTTAAGAATCACTTTTGAATAGGGTGCGTAGTTTTTATTTTAATCGTGAAAAACAATAATAAAGAGTAAAAAATAAAATAAAATCCGCCTGCTACATGGGAATATTCTCATTACAACTTTCGTCTTTTAATCTCTTGTTTCTCTCGTGTGTGAGTTTTCAAAACAATAAATTTTGTTATGCTTAAAAAAATGGCAAATCAGAAATCACAAGTAGTGATACGTTTCTCTCGCTTAGTATATAAGGACCGAAAGAATCGTAATTCTCAGCGTAATGCGTCCGATTTGTAGATATAAGATAGGTCTAGTTTAATCTTCGTAAACAAACCGACTGGCGATGGCCATCACACCATCAGATAGTGCTCGAGTTTGATCAAATTGAAAACTCGTTTTGTATGACTTGTTTTGCACAAATATAATTGCAACAAAGGCAAGAAAATTCAAAAAATTACATATACGAAAAATGTGTTAGTTTAAAAAATTAAACTTCATATTCACGTCGCTTTTAGACTAAAAAATATACTCAAGGAACACGCATTTACTTAAGAGGATGTATTAATGATTTTTTTATAGTAGAACATTTTTTAATTATAATACAAGGTTATTAAATTTCAACGACAAGTGCAATATCTCTTTTAATCACATCACTTACTGACCTATCAACATTCCTCCTGTTTTGAAGACGCAAAACATGAGGAATGTTTAGGGGTCAGGGTATGATAAAACTATTTTAAAAAAAGTTTAAACTATCAAGAAGAGGGGAAATCTCTTTGCTTGAAAAATACACGACAGATACGCTCATTGACTTAGCAGGATGTACTAAAAATAGATAGTGCACTTGTAGTTAAAATTTAATAATCTCGAATTGTAATTTAAAAATGTTCTATTATAATAAAACATCATTATCACATCCTCTTAAGTTAATGCGTGTTCCTTGGGTAAATTTTTTAAACGGGAAGTGACGTGAATATGAAGTTTAATTGATTAAACTAACAGATTTTTCGTAGGAGTAATTTTTTGTATTTTCTTAGAACTGCATGGTTGAGACGGTGTGCGCACACAACACACACTCTCATCATGGACATACAACTTGTACTGTTTGTTGTGCCCAGAAGAAGCATCGGACCAAAAAAATATTGTGGACTTTTTTGCTTATTTTCTTGTGCACAACTCCTTCACAAAATTAACTACAGTTTTATATATATATATAACTATATAATGAGTATATATATATTTTTTTTTTAATGTACGAGATATAATAAAAAGCGTTAAAGCGAAATTGTTCTTAAGATTTCTGCAAAAGTACCTCTTCCATTTCTCGACATTTTCTACCGTTTTTCGATTATTTTCAAGAATTATAAAAAACAAAGATATAGAGGGCACCTAGACAATGTTACGGGATATCCTTGTTAGATGTACGATCGAAGTGTGTGGTACCGCAGTTGTAGGAAGAATGTCTGGTGATGCGTGGTGGAATGATGAAAT
>NC_046661.1:38906690-38909415 GCF_010883055.1 Belonocnema kinseyi | reverse complement strand
CATGAAGAGCATGGGCCTCAAAATTAACGCAAATAAAACAAAAACTATGGTGTTCGAATGAAAGAGTGAGAAAACACTATGCAATATTTTATTAAATGATGATAGAATTGAAGAAGTTTATAAGTTCGTATACCTTGGTAGCTTATTTACTAGGGACGGGAAGATAGATGAGGAATGAGATAGATTTTTTTTCAATTAAAGTGAAATTTGAGGCAAAGTTCCACATTTTATGTTGCGTATGAATTTCCATATCTTTTTTTAATAATGCAGTATAAGCAATTGAAGAAAGGTACTTTTTTATCAACATCAGATTTTTTGTTTAATTTTCCCGAAAACTTTGCTTGTCATATTGAAATAAAAAAGACATATCGAATATTTTTGAGTGTTAAACAAGAAAAAAAATATTATACGTGAAATTATATGTTGGTGCCAAATATTGTGTGGAATTCCCCATATACATATTAGGATTATTAGGGTGCTTGAAGAATAACATTATGGAACTCAATATTGGAACTACATATATGGAAAAGAAGAGCATTAGGACCCTGAAAAAGTATAAATAATTTGGTGCTGACTGATGGAAGCCTTTAACCCTAGCATAAATTAAGTGCGTAATGCTAAATGCATAAGTGTGCTTTAAAAAATCTGCCCGCTTCGCGAGTACATTCTTATCGCGCGCGGCTCACTTCTCGTCCAAGTTTAAGCGCGCCTACGGCGCTTGACTGTTGTTTTTCGCGCTTCGCGCTCGATAATATATTTATGTAGCGCTTTGCGTTCGATAATTTATTTACCTCGCGCTACGCGCTCGATCTTTGTGCATAGACTTTTTAAAACTAAAGGTAAAAGCATCGACAATAGTAATTTGGTGGTTGTAAATTTTCTTTTGTTAAAGCTCCTTCGGCTTTAACGAACACATTCTCATCACGTATCTCGTGCTTCGCTCTCGAGTTTATCCAATGTTTTTTTTATGTTTTAAACTTTACAAAATCGGGCTACTGTGCAGCCTTACCGTTTTTTAACTTCTAAATTATATATATTTATAATTATGATATGTATATCTATTTTGGAAAATGCATTTATATATTTAAGAATCTTTGAAATACTGTGAAATTGTTGCATGAAAAAATGTAATTTTTGGATTTTCCATTATTTTGTATGCTTTCACAATTAGAATTTTTGATTTTTCAAGAAAATTCAAAAAGTTGTTGTAATAATCTTGTAGGGCATTTAGAAATCAGACTTTTTCTTCTCGTGCGCTTTTTCATATCGTCCATTATTTGGCTTAAAAGGTTCGTTTTCGTGTATTTTGTTGGAATTTTGTAAATTCTTTAACTCTGGTAATTTTTGGTTTTATGAAAATAGTCATCAGGCTAATTTATTCAACTTTTTGAATACTATAAACATCCGTACAGAAAATTTTTGAATTTTGTAAAAAGTGGTCTCAAAAATATTCAAAATGCGCTCTCTTTTTGAATTTTAGATGCAAAATGGCTGGCTAACAAACTTGATCCTTAGTTTAGGACACTAAAAGAGTGTGCCAGAGGCCAATCTAATAGAATGATTTTTTCAAAATTTATCGTGTTCATAGACTGGCATACATACATACATACATACAGACCGGCAGACACACACATTCGTAAAAACCTGTTTTTTCCAGATTCAGGGGGTGGGTCTTAAAACGTGGACATTTGACAAAAACTGAGGGAGGGGGGGTCAAATTTTACACAAATCGAATTTGTCATGAATAATTTTTTGATAGTTATGTTTTTGGTTTTAATTATAAAAAATAGCATTAAAAACTTAGAAAATCAAATTGTTTGAAAATCGACATACGAGACGAAAAAGAAATTAGAAGACAAAAGTTGTGATAAGAATGTGTTCACGCAGCGGACAGATGTTTTATTAACCCGTCAGCCCCCAAGGTTTTTTTTGTCTTAAAATTTTCGTGAAACTCAAGCATAATGATGACTTGGGTATCAATACAGTAGGTGCCAGGTTTTGCCAAGACGCGTTCAGCCGTTTCAGAACTACGCTATGATGCCATATGGCATCACTGGGCGTAACTAACGAGCGATGCAAATAATTATGCGTCTGCCTTTGCAGCGATGCCATATGACACTTTTGGAATACTATTAATAACAATACACAGAAAATTTTGAATTTCAAAAAAAGTGGTCTCAAAAATATTCAAAATGTACCTACTTTTTGAATTTTTATTTAAAATAGTTGGCTAACGAACTTGACCTTTAGTTTAGGACACTAATCAACTGTACCAAAGGCCAATCTAATAGATTAATCTTTTCAAAAGTTATCGCGCACACAGGCAGACATACAGTCAGACACATTCGTAAAAACCTGCTTTTCGTATTCAAGTGGTCTCAAAACGTGGACATTTAACAAAAACGGGGGGGGGGGGGTCAAATTTTACACAAATCTAATACCTTCTCTGATGAGAATGTTAAAATTCTTATTTTCATAGTTTTTATATTTTCCTGTACATCAATTTTTTGTTTCTGTAGGTTTTAAATTAAGGTAGGTAGGTTTTAAAACGCTTGAGTTGAAGGTTTTCATCAATAGGTACCAAATTAATTATACCTTTTGCGGATGCCAATGCAATACTTTTCTATATACCAGGTGTATACATATGAAACCGGTATTGCCATTTAGCGGCCAGTAGGCACACTTGTAGGCACTGTCGGAACTTACCATTTGTGCTAATTGGCGT
>NC_046661.1:38901916-38906590 GCF_010883055.1 Belonocnema kinseyi | reverse complement strand
GGCGCATACTTTGAATAAAATATTTGTTATCATTCTCTTGAAATAAATGTGTTTTTTTCTTGAAAAAATACCGGTTTCATATGTATACACCTGGTATAGTTTCAATTTTGATTTCCATAATTTCGTTTTTTTACCCACCCTGAATGAAAAATTCCTCAATTCCTTATTGAATTATGACTGGAGAAAAATGGTTATTTGTGATAATCAGATAGGTACCACTATTTGATAATCGAAGTGTCTCGCTTAAAAATTTGCGATGAGAGGTCAAATATATTCCATACGCTTGGCTTTATATAAAAAATGATAGTCTTTAATAATATATTATAGAATAAAAAAATATTTGTAGGGTCGATATAAGTGCAATACAAAATTACAAAGTTATACACTTTGTCTAGTGATGTATATCAAACATTTCTTTAATCAGCAAAAATTTGCCTGAAAAATATTTTTTATTTTCTTTGGTAGTGTGTCGACCATTTCTGGTTCTCCGTAATTGCGGCAAGTGTGATGCGTGTAAAAAAACACTAAAATATTATTTTTATAAGATAGTACTTCCGCAACTAAAAATTAAACATCGACTGATTCTTATAATGTATGTTTGCCTTCAATTTTTTGTAATTTATAAGAATATTAATGTAACATTTTTAATTTAAAATGATGGTTCAGTGATATTGAGGAACTTACCTATTTTAAATTGTATGATTTCTAAATTAATTAGAAACATATTTTTCTATGTATATTTTTTGCATTAAAATGTTATTTTCTGTTTATTATTATCTATTCACAATTTTATTCAAAAATTCCAAAAATGAGCTTAATTACCTGTTCCAACTATCCTTGAGCCGTTAAAAATTTTGTTATATTTTAAAGTGAACAAGAAAAACAAAAAATAGATAGGCCGTGGCTGCGCGTATCGTAATTTCGGTTCAAATAGCCGCAGTTTTTTGGTACGAATAATGATAGCTGGAAAAGAAACTATTTGCACCGAAATTTCGATACAAATAGCCAGATTTTTTCGGTAGGTGTAGACTGTAGATACTGTTTTTTAAATAATAAAATTTTTCAAAAAATACAACGAATATGCAAGAAAAATTTATCTTCCTCTATTTCTAAAAAAAATTCAACAAACTATGATTTATGTATATAAAATTCAAATCAAAAGACTAGATGACACAGTTATACGAATTGGAGTTTTGTAAAAGCACCTTAGTTTCTTAAAAATTAATTGATCAAAGCAATAACTGATGACAGTCACATTTTTCATACGAATAACTGGAGATATAACCATTATGTTGTGGTAAAAAATAGTTCATAACTAACTTGTTTTTCATTTCAAATTCGCTCTTTATCACACTAACCCGATTATCACACTAATTGCCATAAACCCTAATTAAAGGGCAACTAATGCTGTTTTTCATTTTTGAATAAATTGCTTTTAATGAAATACCGGAAGCTTTTTAGGCATACTTTGGTGCATATGGATGTGTGTCAACAGTCGACAGTAGGTCCATTCAGATCGAGTTCTGCGATACACCGCGTTCAATAATGACAACTTGCCGACGTGGTTGCGATTCTAATTTTTTTCCTTCGTCACTTAAGGACTCCTTGATTCACTTGATTCATAGCATGGTACATCTATAGGTAGGTGCAGAAAGAAATCATCTCCCTAGCTCGTGAGCCAATGTTTGACGAAATAGGGGGTGCAGTAAAAAAGTGCTTGAGGAAAAAAGACTCTTGGAAAGATTTCTAAGGGTTCCATATTTTTCTTTTGTCTATATCTATAAGTCTATACTTCAATCTATATGGCTACGTTCCAAACCCATTTTTATGGATATCTACTGTCTCTGAAAGTAAATAGCTTGGAATTATTGCTGAAAGTAAAAATTAAAATTAAATCTGTAAAGCTTATTCGAAGTTCCACACGTTTTTACTTCCTGGATAGTTCTTTCAGCAAGGCTTCTTTTTTCAGTAAAGTGATATAAAAAAAATTTGTCGTGCTCAAAAAATTAACCCATGTATACCCAATTACCTAATTTAAGAAAATTTCTGTACCTTTCAATTCTCATTAATTTTAGCCAATATAAATATGAACTTTTTTTAGGCCTTACGGGCTTTTCCCTTATAGTTATCTTTAAATACAATTCATTCCCCTAATCGAATGCATTTAAACTCAGGTAGGTTCTGCACTTCAATTAGCGGAATCTTGGAGTGCCAAAATACGTTGTGTTTTAGAGAAAATTAGGTGAAACGTATTTTTTTTTTTTTTTTTTTTTTGATTTAGTAGAAAAAATGTTTAATAAAAAGATGTTTTTTTTTTTTAATTTTGACGTTTATATTTAAAAAACTCTTTTTTTTAATTGAAAAGTATGCGTTTTTCATAAAATTCGGAATTACTAAGTTCTTCTTTTTTTTAATTCTAAACTTAAATTATGAGAATTCATTTGTCGTGCACCTTTTTTTATCAATTTCTTATACCGACCACTACACAATTTCGATTTCAAAATTCCTGGCCTTTTCCACAGCGATTAAAAAGTTCTATACCTCAGGCCAAAATAATTGGAGAGTTATGCGAAGAGAAGAATAAGGTTAAGGAATATTTTATATAATACAATCAAACTAATCAAACTCTGATTTTGCAGGACTTTCAAAAATCAAGAAAACTTTTCTCAAGCTGTAGGACTTTCAAATTAGAGTTTATTTATAATTTTTAAATCCTATTCAAATTTCAATGGACTACAAATTAAAAGTCGTTATCTTGTCTTTCGGCCATAGTTGTAAGTTGATGGTGAAAGAATACTATGATCGCTCGAAATCTGAAAAAGTGAAATGTGACCCACTCTTGTTTCAATAAAATTTCTGCTGAAGTTTAAGTTAGTGGTTCACTTTTTAATAAGTCAGATTGGAAGAAAATGTAAAATAATTGTATTACATAATTCACAAGCATATCTCAACGTTAGTTTTAAAGTTTAAGTCACTGTAATGATTATTTTTCAGAGAGTTTAAAAATACTAGCCTCCATCGTTCTTTTATCCTCGTATACCAATGAATATTATCAGAAGGGAATTTTAAGCAATTTTATTGCAAAATTCATGCATTTATGCTAACGTTAACATTAAGATTTATTTCACTGTACATGTAATGGGTATTTTTAAAGATTTATAAAAAATACTAGTTTTCGTCTTCATGTTTGTGTTATTCTAGATAAACAATTTCTGACTAAATGATGTATTTAATATTTATTTGTCTTTCATTTTTGTATCTTCAGAATAATATTTGAATTTTGTGTATACAATAGGTCAGGTTTTTTAGTTAATGATTTTTATTTCTATACGTTATTCTCCAAAAAACCGATGTTGATTACAGTTTACTTGTAACCAACCCTTTTGAATTATAAAAGAATAAAGTTTATAAATGAATTTCTAAAGAGTTTAAATCATTTTAATGAATTCTAAAAAGTACAAGAATTTTCAAGTAATTTCAAAGACTTTAAAATACTTTTTACGAGTTCAAGAGATTTTAAGTGATTTTGTAGCATTTTAATTAACTTTATATGATTTAAAAAGTTTGTAAAGGAATTAAAAATATTACAAAGCATTTTAAATTATTGAAAAAAAATTAAAAAGTTTAAGGATCTTCATGTAATTTAAAAATATTTTAAAGTATTTAAACAGATTTTCAGGATTTTAAAGGGTTTTAAAGGGAGTTATTTGATTACCATTTTTTTTATAGTTTTTAATTTAATTTCAAACGGTTTCAAACGATTTCAAAATATTTAAAAGAGTTCAACATATTTCTAATGAATTTAAGATATTTTAAGTAATTTCTATAAACTTTTAAGGGATTTCCGTAGAATTTAAATGAGTTTTAAGATTTCACAGTAATTTTAAAATATAAATAATGTCCTTGAATTCTTTAAAGTCTGTTAAATCTCTTGAAATCTTCGGAGATTTGTAGAAATCATTTAATGTCGATTAAATTTCTTAAAATATATATTGATTAATTTTTTGTAGGAAAAATTGGTTTCGAGACTTCTTCGATGTAGAATGTATTTTAGCTAGAATTTTAGAGTGTATAGAACTATTTTATGTTTTTCGTATACCTTCCCTTTCAATCGAGGTTAATTTACCCCGACCTTTAAATTTTTTAGAACTTTGTAACACATTTTGTTGAATAGTTCAGCGCAATGTAAAACAAAGACGATTGTTTTTTTTTCGTGTATCTTCGAAAAATACTTTTCAAACGAAATTATTGTTTTATATTATTATTAATAACGAAAGTACAAAGAAATCTAATTTTTAAATTAATTTTAACTCCACTGCAGTATGGAGGATGCATCCTCATTAGCATTTTATATCAGACATGCATTGCATTAAACTATCCGAACGGAATGCTTAGATCTCCTCAATGGGAGGTGCAGCTGAGAGCCATGCGTATGGTTGATTTAAGGTGTTCGCGCAAGAAAATACGTGTGCAGTATGCTGGAAACGGCTCACGCACAATCTGTCCGTGCACACATACCGCCAACCAATCGCGTGCGATCTGCCGCTCTGCTTCAGTGCGAGCTGGCTATATCAGTGATCCCAGATCTGAAACGAGATGCGGTCCAATACTATGACAGGGCTATGTCCGTGTGAATATAGTAGGAGACGCTGTAATTGACAGAGTTGCGCGCGC
>NC_046661.1:38890257-38901816 GCF_010883055.1 Belonocnema kinseyi | reverse complement strand
TAGCTATAATTTCAATGTAAACTGTGAAATCAATTATAAGTTTCAAACTTCTGTCATAATTATTTTAAATTATCCCTATTTAATTAGCACTATATTCTGTCTTCTAACATATTGATTTCAGCTATGTATAATATCTTTGTTTTAACGATTTAAAAATGTGGTTTACTAACAAACAAACCCTACTTGAAATCCCTATTTTAAAGATTTTGCCAATATCGGTGGTTCGATTTCAACGATATTTGTGGTCAGTTCAAGGATTCATATCTGTAAATTGTTTTCGGTGAGAAACTGTAAATAACCCTAAAAAATAATACGTTTTCAAACCGTACTTTTTTATCAAATATTAAAAAATAGTTTATTTGGGTCTTTAAATATTATAGGTCAAGGAGAATAAAGAAATAACCAGTGAAAAGTCAGGGAATTTTTTATGTTAAAGTTGTGCGGCCACCCTGAAATAAGCATATTTAAAATATTTATAAAACGTTAATTTTTGTTATTCTACTCTCTAAATCTGAATTAGTGAAATTTCACTAATTGAACTAACAAGAAGTAGGTTACTACTTATTAGTGAAAAACTACTAATTCAATTAGTGAAAT
This sequence comes from Belonocnema kinseyi, assembly GCF_010883055.1. Lineage (NCBI taxonomy): Eukaryota > Metazoa > Arthropoda > Insecta > Hymenoptera > Cynipidae > Belonocnema > Belonocnema kinseyi. Next base: position 38,901,219 of record NC_046661.1, on the reverse strand, counting down.
TTCACTAAGCAAATAGTGGTTTGGAGAGGTAAAGTATCTACTATTAATTAGTGGGAAATCACTAATATAGTAGTCAAAATCACTGATTACACAGTGAAATAAAATATTTGCTAGAGTCAACCAATAACCCCAACAGTAAACTATATTGCAAGACAAGTTATCGAAGTAAACTATAATGTATATTGAAAAATTAAATTAATTTATGTTGATACTGTGCTTACTAAGAAATATCTCAATTCAACTTTCCATTTATTTTTATAGAAATGAATGGAAAGCTGAATTTCATAACCTCAAAACGTACATTACGCTCATGTTCTGTAGCAAATATTTACGTCTCGATATACATATCGCCACATGGGAACACTATTCACTGGAAAACTACATGAAAGTATAATGGACTGGAAAATATTACTAACCTATGCTTTATATTTTTTAGTAATTTTTACATATAATTTTCACTTAAATTACAAAAAATCAATTCGAAACATTAAAATACCATGATATACTGTAAATATACGTCAAATGCGTTTATTTACATGAAAATATGAAATTGAATTAACGTGACGAAACTCGAACGTAACGGGTCCTCTGGGGGACAAATGTGCCCCCAGCGCTTAGCGTTGGTTTTTTACTTGATAGACAGCGAACAACCGGCAACATCAACCACTTCACCGTACTCTAGGATAGTTTAACTGAATTATGGTTAGGGCCTGCACCAAAAAAATCAGAGATATTTGCTCAGGAGAATTAATTGAATTTCGCGTGGGGCACATTTGTCCCCCGCAGGATACGTGTAGGCTTAAAGCAATTCGAAGGCATTCATTTTTTCAAATATTTTAGACATCCCAGAATCTTCTAGAAAATTCGACTATATTACACGGAGAAAACGAAATCGCATGAATTACAATATATATCGTAATGATCGTATTATAATAGCGTAAAATCGTGATAGGTAACAATGCAAGATTTTACATTATATTATTATTTTATTTTATTATATATACGAGGGTTCTAGTAGTGGCCAAGCGATGTTAATGAATTATAATATCGTACGAAGCTCCAAGACCTGCTTGTACGTTATCATGTTGCGCTTTATTTGAATGTAGAGATTTGTGCAAAATTTGTCATATAATAATTGTCTGAAAGCTTGAATAAAATTCCTAATCTTTATATTTAATTTAATTTCAGGAGACTCTTTACATAGCACACCATTGGATCGAGCATACAAAAGCAAAGTTCTGGGTCATTATCCGGATTCTGTGCCATGGAATCTATTCGACGAGCATGCTGTCTGCATGGTAGGAAGTTTTTTCATAAAAAAAGTTGTTTAAGAAAGTTGAAAAAAAATTGTTTTATAAGGTTTTTAAATGTATAGAAATACGAAGTTTTTTAAAAAGTTTTGTTTCAAATAGCCAAAAATCCTTTTATAATTTCAAAATATGCGAAATTGTAACAATGTTAAATTATTGTTATTTAACCTAAAAGCTATTTTAGCCAAAAAATTTCTTGTCGATAAAATATGTTGTGTTTTAGAGAAAATTGGGGGACAGATATTTTTCAGATTTAAGAAAAACCAAATTTTGCACGAAATTATGAATCTTTGAATTTTGAAGTCTTTTTTCAAAAATCGCCAAATATTCATTTAAATCTTTACAACTTTTAACTAAATTGCACTTTTTAAATTGTATTGACAGATTTTTGCGATGCTTATTGTTCTCTATTTGAAATCCATTGGAAAATTCTAAAAAGGTTTAAAAGTTAATAGTCCAATCATTGAAGGATTTGAGAAAAAAAATCGTAAAAGTAGCAGTTTTTTTCACAGACGCGGGTAGAAATTGTCTCTTTATGCCTAAAATAAATATTGGCTCTCACGAGGCCGCAGCCAGATTTCCTACCTGGAAGAATCTAGGCTTTCCCTCTGCTGGCCCTCAACATGTTATTGTCGTGTGCTACTTGTCTTACATTATTTATATACTCACTTTTAGCACTATATTTTTTAATTAAACTAGATAAAAAGCTTTATTCATAAAGATATATTTAAAAAATAATTTCTACCAATTAATTATTTTTTCGAGGGGACCTTGTAAAGCCCTCGACAGGTAAAACGGGTAATACAGCTGTGAGTGCAAAAAAGTACATGAATGTTATTATGCTTATACTTAAATTTAAAATAGAACAAATTAAAAAAATTACCGAGATGAAAACTTTAAAAAATTTCAATTTTTTTCTGAAAAAATTATAAACGTTTAGTGCCTTAAAAATTTGAAAAGAATTTTTCTTAAAGATCGATTTCATGTGAAATCACGTAAGTACGTTTAAAAATCATATATAACAAATCGAGCTTCAAAAACCTTTTTTCCTCATTTCTAAAGTATCGGATGAATGCCGTCAAGCATTTATGATACCGCACTCAGCGTTTCATCGTAGCCATGGGGATTAGGCGTTCGACTTATACGCCTGCGGTGCGTGCGTTCGATTCTCCGCGCTTGCGGATATTTTAATAAACTGCGTTTGTCTTTAGTTATTAGTAATAAGTCTTCTCTAGTCAAATTTAATAATAAGCTTAGTTTTAGAATAACGTGCGGAGTATAATAGCAGAATGTCAATAAAAATACGAGAAAATGGAGGACTGTTTGCCAGAGGCTACAGAAAGGTATAAAATCTTTTATATTGAACTTTTGCAAAGAAAATGAATTTTACAACTGGTTTAATACTTTCCTTCTTTGAATCAAAAATTTCTGGTAATAGATTATGGCAATGTGCGGGTTAAACTTTAATACTGCTGCAACCATAGCATCACATATCAGCATTTAAATCATGATAAATTTTTTAATAATTTAATAATATTTTATTTGAATTCACAAAATAAGAAACAATAGCATATGCTCTTGTATAATAGTGTGCGAGGGACTATCTAGATTCTATAAAGACCCTATTAATAGGCCCTTATTAGGTTGTCTACTGATGACCTCGCTAGCTGTGTGTGACGCTTTCGCTTGCGCCCTCGATAGATTGCCACTTTAGGGCCTCGATAGAAAATAGGAAATCTAGACAGGGCCTCTTAAGAACCAAGTTATAATTTCTACCCGGGGATACGTTGGAAATGGCTTTATAATGATATATAGTAAAAAGTCCCCAACCATATGTGTACAGCAAAGGCCCGCAATGCTGTAAAGTGTTAAACAATAACATGGTTTTCAAAATAACTGGAGAACTGTTGGTTTTAAGTCGAACATGGTCATGTGAACAAATGTTCACAATTTTATAGCGCACAAAAATGGTTCTATCTATTTTAGACCTATTGTCAACGGCTACTCTATGAAATTGTATTAGCTGTACAATTGTGCGATTCTGAAGAAATAAAATAAAAGCTAAAAATGTCCTGGAAAGAACGTCGAAAATAGATCAAGCGATTTGTACTGGAGCAAATTCATGTTTCTGTTTTTTAAAAAATTGACCAACTCATTTGCATTAAAAATTATCAGTAAAAAATGAGCTGAACTTCAGTGTACAATTTGATATGCTGAAGGGGATGCTTTTGAGGTGAAAGTTCTTTCAATTGTTCCTCCATATTTATGCAATATATTTCCCAATGTTTAAGTCAGAATAATAATATTCAGGGCCCCTTTTAAAGCTTTAAACAAGTAAATTTCAAAATTGAAGCTATGATGTCGGGAGCAGCGGTGATTGTAAATCCTAATGACAACGAATGGGAGTGGGTATCCATTCTTGTCCACGCTTCCATTGTTGCCATTAGGACTCATAAGCACCGCTGCTCCCGACATCATAGCTTCAATTTTGAAATTTACTTGTTTAAAGCTTTAAAAGGAGGCCCTAAATATTATTATTCTGACCTAAAAATTGGGCATCCCATTAAGCATATCAAATTGTAGACTGAAGTTCAGCTCTGTTTTTTTACAGATTTTCTTAAATTAGTACTTCCATGAAGAAAACTTCTTGTGAGTTTTATGTGAGTCAAAACATCTTTGTGGCCACGAGAATCTTTTTCTTCGAAAAATTGAATTTTCGCATTTTTCTTACAAGCGACAGATTTGACAAAATGTTTTTAAAAAGTTTTATTTTAAATTGTTCTACAAAAAATGCCTCTTACTCTTTTTATTTATCTCGGAATCCATACATTTAAAATGAACAAGCTTGTTTGTAAGAATGTTGTTAGATCTATCGTTATTCGGAAAAAATTCGAAAATTCAATTTTCGCAAAGTCACAAGAACGTTTTGGCCCGCATAAAACTGACAGGATGTCTTTCTCGTAGAAGTAAAAATCTAATTAAAAATTTACAAAAAATGAAAAGGTTCTAAAAAATTTTCTCTTTAAAAAGCCATATATTTTATCTTAAAGAGATTTTGCGACTTGAAATATCTGATTTAAAATGAATAGGGTCGATTATTTAATGTCTGAATATATTTGGAAAAATGTTGAATCGTTTGTGCACGAAAAAAATCTTGGCGGAGGCGGTTACCAGATACCATACAACTAATATCAGAGATGAGTTGCGAGATTGCTCATGTAATAGAATAAGAGACTCCGTCAAATCCGACTGCTAAAAGCGCCCTCTTGGTTTGTGGGTCAACTCCTCGGAGTTACTTCGCAATTTTCGGCATTTTTCAGACCATGGACATAGGCATGCCATCCTAACTTAGTGGGGAGGGCCGCCATCTTACGACATGCCATTTGATTATAGCGCGAGATTTAAATTTGTATTTTCGCTTCGCGAAGATAACGGGTGAATAAGATATATGAACCAAAGCTGAAATGAAATATGTTTGAAGAGAGTGCCGAGCAAATGATGTATTTCATGAAAATTATTTAGAAATCAATTTTTAAGTAGTATACCAAATAAATGTATACGTAATTTATGAGTATAAATTTATATACGCATAAATTATATGAAATAAATTTTTGTATGATTCGAGACAACTTGATTTTGATCTAAGGTCTTGAGTTCAGCACTGTTCAGTCATAATTATTTAAGAGGAAAGTGAAAGAGAGAACAAATTCTTTGAATAAAAAATATGCATTTATTTTAGAATATGGACAATACTCACATTAGGGTGGTCCAAAAATGCTTTGCAAAATTTTTCCACTCTAGAAAAAAAGTTTCTATTTCTAAAAAAACAAAATCCGTAATCTTTCGTTTTTTGAAAATTAACATGTGCCACCGGGCACTTCAAAATTCCGTTTAATTAACATAGGCAAAATTTTGATTTTCGACAAATTGAGCTCATGTTCCAGAATTTCATCCAAATGTACCAAACTTTTAAGAGATTGATTGAATTTCCAACCCACCCAACCTTCCCGCAGCGCCCTAAATATCGCTAAAAAATTAAAAATTCCACATTCTAACGTATTATAGTTACTTTTTAGCAATTTCCGTCGTCTTTTACATACAAATAATTTACAAAGAACAATTTGAATATTTTCCATGACTTTTTAATTAATTTTAAATTGCTGATACAAATGTAAATTATTTAAACAATTATTTATTCCCCAAAAAACTTCAGAATAACCGTATTTTTCGATTGAAATACAATATTTTGTCATTGTTTGTAGTAGTAAATTTAAAAAAAAAACATTACGCAATTAGTTTAACAATAATTTATTTCTTATTTTCAATAATTTCAAAAGTTGAGCCAGAGATGTCTACTTTTTTCAAAATTGTATCCTATGCTACTTTGTGTTGAATAATTACATAATTTTGATTAACTTTTTCTAATTTTTAACAAATTTCTATTTGTTCAAAGAATTTTTATTTACTCAAGTAGTTATTTTTCGATAACTAAAAAAATAAAATAAAATATAACACAGTAAATTAATCACGATTTTAAAAGTATTTTGGGAAAATTAATGATTTAAACAAATTATATTTGTTAAATACATTTCAAAAAGTGGATAATGTATTCTTTCTATACACTATACATTTAAAAACATAATTTTACGTGTTCTATTTTATTTAATTATTTTAGTTTTCGAAAAACACTGATTGAGCAAATAAAGATTGTTTAAATGAACATAAATTTATTAAACAGTGTAAGAAATGTATCAAAATTATGTAATTATTCAACAAAACGTAGCATAGGATACTAATTTAAAGAGAAAGTTGATATCTCTGGCTCAATTTTGAGACATTTTGAAAATAGAGAATGAATAATTGTTTAAGTAATTACATAATATTGTCAAAAAAATTTACTGCTCCAAAAAATAACAAATAATTACATTTCCACTCAGAAAATATGATTATTCTTTTAAAGTTTTTGGAAATAAATAATTCTTTAAATAATTTACATTTCTTTAAACAACTGAAAATTTGTTTAAAAAGGCATGGTAAATAATAAAATTGTCCATTAGTAATTATCTGTATAAAAAATTACGGAAATTGCTAAACAGTAACAATAATACGTTTCGCAAGTTTCAAAGAAACCCTGGGATATGAGTTCAATTTTTCCAAAATTTAAAATATTTCCTGTTAATTAAATGGGAATTCGCAGTGCCCAATGGCACGTGTTAATATTCGAATTTCGAAAAACAAACAATTAAAGATTTTCTTTCCCGGCAATGGAAACTTTTTGGGGGGTGTCTTGCCCTGCAGCTCGAAAAGCGTTTTTTCAACCACCCTAACACACATATTGTACAAAATATTATTGTCCTCTGAAGAGAATAAGTTTGCCGTACATCTGGCGCACACTTTCAGATTTATCAATCACTTGAGAAAAGTTGTAGTTGATACGTACTTTAAGATACTTTGCAACGATTGCTCTTATTAAATGTAATACGTGATTCTCCATTGGGCTTTGATTATTAGCATGATTTTGAAGGACTCCAAACAATGGTTTACGGATGGAAATAAATTGCTCTAATACACATCCTCAGAAGGATATATTAAAAATCCTTTAGACTTAATTTCAATAAGTTTTGATAATTTCGCATTTTTTACAGTTTCGTCTTTCAAAGCAGAAATGCAAATGTCGCAATACAATTTATTACTCAGACACTTCACTACGAAGCCTGCAATGTAAGTGACGTTTTCAGTAAAATCATTTAATTTGCAGACTTCGTGTAAAGTTACATCGCTATCGTAGGGGTTTTCTATGGAATTAAATGCTGAAACATCGTCAACATCAGGAAAACGCAAAGGTGCAGTGGAAACATTAATAACGTTTTCAGAATCAATTACATGTCTTTTCGAAGAAGAAACATGCAGAATAGATACATGCTCGAGTGGTATGCAGTTACCATTTACATCTGCTCTTAGTTCATTATGAACCAAAATCTTTTTGTATATAGTCCGAAATTGGCCAGCAGTGGGATTGTTGTTTCCTCCGCCGTGGGCTCGCACACATGAAAACAGTAATTCAATGTGATCTTGGCTTAATTTATATGCTGGCAAGTATTATAAAAGACTTTCTTTTTCACAAAGCTTTTCATATATCATTTGGAAGCTTTTTATGCAGGTTAAGAATCCACAGAAACCTGTTTTACGACGTGTTGAAACAAGAGGAATTCCATCTTCGTCCTTTAAATTTTCTATATAAGTTCTACATTTCTCGAATCTCTCGGCAAACATAAGTTTATTTACATGCGACATGGCTCTTTTGAAGCCCACCTGTCGTATACTACGCGAATTTAAGATGTCGAAGAGATTATTAAAAGTTCGGAGAAACCTTATTGTGGCTGTACAATTTTTAAACTGAGGTAGCTTCAAAACGTCTCGGCAAAATTCTAAAGCACAAGCTACAGATTCACTAAACAATTGTGAAGCAAATTTAACTTTCATTTTCTGCATTGTGTAATTAATATAGATATTGCGCAATTTATTCGCCAAATGCAATCCCTCTATAACTTGTAAGTCGTTCAAAGCCTCTAAGTATTCCCAAGATATAAATTCGCCGTCCTCATCAATAAATATCTTCATATCGCCAAATGCATTGCGAATAAGTTTAAACATGTGACATGGGTCAGGAAAAATCATGACCTTCTCCTTTGTCACTGGGTGGGGAAAGTGTGTCTGAAAATATAAGTTCGTATTGGGACAGTCAGAAAGATGTTTAGTCACAGCAGAATTAGTGGGAGTACCATCAAATGTCACGCACGCAACCTTCACCCCCGTATCGTGCAATTTTGTAACTCCTTGCAAAATTAAAGAACTTTTCTCTATTGCTTTCATGCCATTTATGAGAAAGTACCCAATAGGAATTTTCCACCCTTCATTTATGCATACAACATTAAAAACAAGTGCTTCGGATGCTAAAGCATCATTATTTACTACTACATCAGGTCCTAAATTTACATAACCATCTCGCTGTCCATCAACCGTTCTACGTAACATTTGCAGAATATGAATTTCGTCAACCATATAACAAACAACTAACTCACGCTTAGATGTTCTTACTCGTTCCTTAATGCTCTCTAAAGCTTCGACATTGAAACCCGGCTCACCATTGATACTTCCATACCATCTGCTAAGCGTGCGAGGATGCGGCAGGCTAGTGTTAAAAGTATTTCGAACAAAGTTATAAGCTCGAGGAGAATAGTAATGTAAGGTCAGTGCAAAGCTTCTCAATAGAGGTTCATATAATGTAGGTAAAGTTAACTTTTTAGCTTTTCTTAACATTCGATTAAATAGTACATTGCAAGGCCCACCTATAGTTTCAAGGACGTCTAACTGCTCTTCGTCCAGTAAGTTCTTCTTCCGAAGAGCCTGAATAACTGATTTGAGTTCAGCTATTCGTTTATCCTTCCGATTCCGACTTTGTCTCAATATTCTGATTTTATGAGAATATCGTAGTCGTTGATTTTTTAATTCATTCCGCCATAGTACTTTTGTTGGAGATTAAAAACGAACATAGGTGAAGCGTTTGTTCCTTTGTCGCTATTCCTCCACCTTCTACCTTTTGGAGTTGTAGGAATATTTGGATTATCACAATTTCCTTCTTCGTCGCAATGACTGCACCTTTTGCCATTAGGAGTTGTTGGAAGATATGTATTGATATAATCATCCGTTTCTGGAAAAGAAGGGATAGTTGTTTCTCAATGAATTTCTGCAACATTAATAATGCAAATATTGTATTAAATTTTATCATTACAAATTCAATGCTAATTAAACCGTTCAAAATGGAATTATTACAAAAATTTAACTTTTAAATAAAAATAATGTTTCAATTCGAGTGTGGTGAATTCGAGGCCTATAGTTAGGAATTCAGTCACTCCTGGAAATTAGTAAAAATTTCGAATCATTCAAATTAAGAGTATTTCAAATTTGTTAGTTTTAAAGGTTTTAAGTAATACATAACCTCTTCCAAATATATTTTCCGAGGAGTTTTAATAGTAATTTATTTATTTTTTGTTTATCTGTTAGATTTGATAACCTTATAAATTATCTAGGTTCATTTAACAATTTTTATAGACTCTTACTATTCAAAAATTGGTTATTATGGATTTAAAAATGGATTGTTTTTAATATCAGGACTATTATTTTTAATTAATTTATTTTATTGTAATATAATTATTTATGTAATTAAAATAATGAGAAAATTAAGATATATTATTGTTAAACTTAAATCTTAATTTGAAAATAAAACTTTTAATTATTCATAAACAAATTGATTTTCAGTTAATTTGAATTGTGAGTATGAAACATTAAAATTGCATTAATTATTTCATTTGATATTATTATAGTAACAAGAAACTAAACATTCATTAGCTTATTTCGTAATTCTCAATTTTTACCATGAAGATTCTAAGAGGCTCAAATCAGGTAAAAGATTTTGATAGTTCTGGGTCAGAGCCGAGTAGATCCTACCTACTAGCCTGGGATCGCTAGTAGACACCAGGATCGCCCTTTGGAGACCCCTGACCCACAGGTATTTTTAGAGCTTGATAACTAACGTTCTGAAGGCAATAAAGTCAGGTTGACTGTACCCATGTGTTCAAAAAATAATTTTTATATATATAGGAATTACGAAATCAAATTTTATGTTTTTAAGACTTGATTGGCTAAGATTTGATTCTTCAGACGTGCCAATTTCTTTTCCAGTATATTTTTACTATTTTGAAGTCCTTGGATGCAGAAAAGATTTTTTGACGCCAGCCGGATAAAGATAATTTGTCAACATATAAAAATTACTTTAAAAAAACATCGTTTAGCAAAATATTAAACCCAGTTCCTTAAAAATTTACTGCATCTACTTAAATTTTTTCCTAATTCCTGTGGATTTTAAAAGCAGGTAAAAAAAAACAGGGTACAGTAAATAAAAATGATTGACTTAAGAGCACTCATTTAAAGCCGTAAAAATTTGGTGAAAGTTAGGCACTCTACAAAAATATGGAAAATTGACATACACGAAAATATAACAATGATAAAAATAAAAACTTTTAAACCACATTATATTTGCGCGCTAATTGATGGCGTTCATCAATAAACACTAAATTAATTTTACTTCTTTAGGGTACGAATACACTACTTTTTCATATATTTCTCATTTCGATTTCCATTATTTTGACCAACCCTAGTAAACATTAAAATAAAAGATAAAAATATATGTAGGAGCTTACGTGTGGATATTTCCCTTGTGGATTTCCCCTCAATATCAGTGGGAATTTGTATTGGGTCATCTCCAGAAACTTCCATAGTACTTTCTCCTACACTTGAAGAATTTAAGGCACAATCTACCTGCAGATTGATTTCAGGGTCCTCCTGCATAAAAACATCTTCCTTTTTGTCTGAGGACGATGGTGGAGCATTACTCACATAAGAGTCTTCTGTAATGATGACTTCTAATATTGAAGGATTAAATGCACCATGTACGAGGGTGGATTGATAAGTTTCCGGCCTGACCAAGAAGAACAACGTTTTTAAGAATTTTTTTTTTTTTATTTCTCAACATAATCTCCTCCAAGGCTGATACATTTCTCATAGCGGTGTTCTAGTCTAGCAATGCCATCTC
>NC_046661.1:38879963-38890157 GCF_010883055.1 Belonocnema kinseyi | reverse complement strand
TGTCCATTCAAAAATGTGCACTAACTTATTTAAGTCCAATTGATTTTGACTTAAATTGGTTTTATTAAAAGCTGACATTATTAAAACTTAAAATGACATTATCAAAATAACGGTTAAATGCCAAAGAAATCGGAACAATTTCACAGGTTTCGCAAAGACTTCGCATAGATTTAAAAGATTTTATAAAGTCTTCTATTATTCGAAAATTAAGATTTCAAAGATTTCGGGTCTATTTAAGAGACAGCATAAAGACTTCAATCATTTTAAAAAGATTTCATGAAGGTTTTATTAAATTAACGAATATCACCGAATATTTCAAAAGTATGTCAAATAATTTGCGAAGACTTTTAAACAATTCACAAAAATGTCAATGATTTCCCAAAGTTTTCAAAGATTTCGCCGAGATTTCAGATAGATTTGAAAGATTTCACATACTTTTCAAATATTTCACAATGATTTTTAGAGAATTTACCAGTATTTTCAAAAAAAATTAAATGATTTCCCAAAGAGTTCAAATATTTCAGAAAGATTTCAGATAGATTTCAAAGATTGAACCAAAGATTTCAATAATTGCCTAATGATTTTGCAAAGATTTTGAGAGAATTCACTAAGATTTTAGAAAGATTTCACAAAATTTTCAATGATTTCTCAATGACTTTAAAGATTTCACAAAGCTTACAAATATGTCACAATGATTTAAAATAGATTTCAAAGATTGAACAAATCATTCCAATGACGTCCTAATGATTTTAAAAAGATTTCAAACATTTTGAAAAGATTTAGGATATGTTTAGAAGATTTCACAGATATTTCCATTATTTTACAAAGACTTCTATTATTTCACAAAGTTTTCAAAATTCTCAAAAATTTTTAACATTTTGAATAGATTTTAAAAAGTTATTTCGCGAAAATTTCACGAAGAATTTACAAAGGTTGCAATAATATCTCAAAGATTTTATGAAGAATTTACAAAAATTTCAAATATTTCGCAAAGGTTTCGGATAAATATAAAAGAATTCGGAAAGGCTTCTATTATTCCACATAGATTCCAGATAAATTTCAAAGATTAAACACAGCAAAAAAGAATTGAAAGGTTTCTATATCATACGATCGGATGAGTTTAAGCAAAGATATTATTATCTTTGGTTTAAGCATTTTATTTACGAGTAGGCAAATCAAGACTTTGGGCCTCCCTGGTCAATTTCTATGGGAGGCATTGGCCCCTGTGTCCCCTTGGCAAGGCTCCGCCGCCTCTGATGGACATTGGAATAGGAGGGGACTAGCCTCATGCTACCTAACTTGGGCGCGGGGAATGATCATAAGTTACAAGGGGGAGTGGACCATGTTGGTTTGCAAAAACAATAGAGGTTTAGCAGTCCAAGATCTAGGTAGAACAGCCCGCTCGTTATTTAGATCCGGCAACGACATGCCTATTCTACCGCGATTTGGAAAAACACCGTTAACTGCAAATCAGATAAAATCATCTGAAGCAATTAACGGTAGGCGGCTCAAGGGCCTTATCCAAAATGCAGTTAACGGTGTTCTTCCAAATCAAGGCAGTATTTCTCTCCTATTCGTATGGACATATCAAATACTAAGATTTTTAAATTTTTTTACGATATTGACTAAGTTCTAATTGAATTTGCTTGAAATTTAAGAAAAATACATATATTAGAAGATTTTTGTATCAGAATCTCTGAAAAAAATGACCAACTTCAATTTTTAAAATTAGACTAATTCAGACCGATCAAAATTGAATTGAAAAATTATCTTTATTGTGATAACATTTTCTAGTTGAGAAAATCATTAAAGCCAAAGCTTAGTTAAATAATTAATTTTAAAGGAGTAGATTTGATACATGTTTCTTAATTTATTATTTTATTATGTATTATTGTTACCAACTCCGATCTTCTCTACCGACTTTATCAAATTGTACCCTGTTTTACCAGGTGAGTAGCAGGTAAGCCACCTTTCATTTTAGTTTCCGAAAAATAACAATAAGGCAAACAGGGCGCGCTTTTGGACCTTTAATTTCAGTTCCCGGAAGGCTAAGGTAAACAGGGCGCGCTGGGGTAAGTCGGTCGAAATCAAATATACGGCATAAGCAATCTCCCACCTCATCTCTGCTAATATTGTCCGCGTGGGCTGGACATCTATCGGCTCGAAAATGGAACTACGGTGGTTCAATTTTTCGGGAGGTCGCTTGATTCGACTAACGAACGCATAACGTACCAGTTTCGAGACAACATTGATTCTGCGGATGCAATTTTCAATCTACCGAACTGAAATTTACATAAAATACAGAATGAGAGCTGCTTCTATTTGCTTTTAAATTTCCAAGGCAGTGCATTATTATTTTATTGCTGATTAGGGTGACTGATTATGGGAGAAGGAAACAAGTTCGTATTTTTCCGAAAGCTTGACATATAAAAATGGTTTTTTATTTATTTGGGCTAGCTTTCCGCCGTGATTACAAAGCTGTTGAGAAATTCTCAAAAAATCATATCCTGCGTCACCAATGCACGAATATCTTATGTATCTTCTTATATTTTACCATCGATTTATTGTTTACGGCATTTTGTGTAAAATCTGTTTTATTGTTGTCAAAAAATACAGTGAACTTCCACTTATGACCCCGCTCGCCAATGTTCCCGTGCGCCTAATTCAAAGCGTAAAAGTAACTCTTAAATGGCATAATAGTAAGATTATTTAAGTGTAGAATGTATTCTCTCAGTCATGTTCTATTTTTTTGTCTATTGATGACCTTTGAGTATCCCGCCAGAGATGAGGTGGGAGATTGCTTATGCCGTGTATTTGATTTCGACCGACTTACCGCAGCACGCCCTGTTTGCCTTAGCCTTCCGGGAACTAAAATTAAAGGTCCAAAAGCGCGCCCTGTTTGCCTTATTGTTATTTTTCGGGCACTAAAATGAAAGGTGGCTTACCTGCTACTCACTTGGTAAAACAGGGTACAATTTGATAATGTCGGTAGAGAAGATCGGAGTTGGTAACAACTATACATAATAAAATAATCAATTAAGAAAAATGTATCAAATCTACTCCTTTAAAATTAATTATTTAACTTAGCTTTGGCTTTAATGATTTTCTCAACTAGAAAATGTTATCATAATAAAGATTATTTGGATCCATGTTATTTAAATTTAAGTTCATTATTGTGTTTTTAAAGATAAGGAGTTTATATAATACGAGTAATAATTAGAGTATGATCTTCAATTCAATAGATTCTATATATTAGAAGCTGTTCAATATCAATATTATTAATATTTTACATAATTTTCATTGTTTATATATATATATATATATTTTTTTTTAAATTAGAATCGTACACTAAAATTCTACTTCTTTCGGTTCAGCTGAAAGAAAATCTGAATTAGTAGTTACCATTTTTATTTTTTTATCAAAAATTTAATAATAATTGATATAACTATTATTTTTCGTGGAACTTTTCCTGAATATCGATACGATAAATTATTAATACTAATTTGAAAATATTTGTACCTAAAATTTCAAATGTGATATTATATTTATGGTTAATTAAGTGTTTAATAATTACTAATATTATATTAAATAATAAAGCTTTAACTTTCACCAATTTTTAATTGTAAAATTGAAATCGCTTCGAATTAAAAATTATTTTTCAATTGCATTATTCAATTTTGATCACTCTGAATTAGTCTAATTGTAAAAAATGAAGATAGTCATTTTTTCAGAGATTCTGATACAAAAATCTTTTAATATATGTATTTGTCTTAAATTTCAAGCAAATTCAATTAGAACTTAGTCAATATCGTAAAAAAATTTTTAAATCTTAGTATTTGATATGTACATACGAATAGGAGAGAAATACTGCCTTGATTTGGAAGAACACCGTTAAATGCATTTTGGATAAGGCCCTTGAGCCACCTACTGTTAATTGCTTCAGGTGACTTTATCCGATTTGCAGTTAACGGTGTTCTTCCAAATCACGGCAGAATAGGCATGTCGTTCCCGGATCTAAAATAAATCCCCGATCTAAAATAAATCCCCGCGCCAAAGCTAGGTAGCATGAGGCTAGTCCCCTCCTATTCCAATGTCCATCAGAGACGGTGGAGCCTTGCCAAGGGCACACAGGGGCCAATGTCTCCCATAGAAATCGGGGCAGTCGTCATTTCCTCCACGGTTATCTGCGTACCCTTCCCATTCCAGTGTGCAGCGACACTACCCCTCACTGAATTCGAAGTTGCTCCAGGCCTACGATGCTACGTCACCTTTGGAGATAATTCCTTTTTCTTCCAACTTATATCTATTGCTATTTAAAGAATATCAGTATGTCCAAGAAAATCATTTAACTATACATAATTAGATTATTTGCAATCTAATAATGTATAAATATAATATGTGCACATTTTATGGACGAAAAATTAAACAATTTTCCATTTTTGGTCAATTATACACACAATTCAATACAATTATAAATAATGAGTAAATAAAAACAATAAATACAATTTTCCAGTTTTCAAGTCATCGTGGATTAATAACACAGCCACACAAAAAAAAGTGTGCGGATCTGGTAACAAGACACACGTATTCCTATGGATTTTGGGGCGCTGAATTCAAATTCGGTATCAAAAATCACCCATCACGTCATGGTTAAGTCATAACCTCAAAAAACTTATTTAACATAACTTTATCTAACAGAACCTGACCTCACCTAACCTGAATTAAAAGAAATTCATTCAACTACACGTAAAGCTCTGGAAGCATATTTTCCCAGTAGCAAATGTGTGTTACATCGAATGGGTCAACTCGAGCCTAACCTAGAAATAAATCTAACCTAGCCTAACCTAACCTCACGAAACACAATTAAACTGATTGTGTTGTCCCGTTGTGTTTGCGGTACCGTGTAATCAGTTTGGGCTTAACCTGCAAAGAGGTCAAACCTATCCTAACATAAAAAATCTGACCTAACCTAACCTAACTCAACTTCACGTAACACAATTAAACTCATTGTTTTGTCCCGTCATGTTTGCGGTACCGTTTCATTCAGCTTCGGCTTAACCTACATAGAGGTTTAACCTATCCTGACCTAACGAAACCTGACCTAACCTAACCTAGCCGAATGAAATTCAACCACACGTGTAGCTATGTAAGCGTACGGTTCTCAGTCTTAAATGTGTGCTATATTTAATAGGTTAACTCGATCTTAACCTAGAAATAAAGAAAAAAGGACACGTTATGGAAGGCAGAAAATAGACTGAAGTAGGTCTATAAATCAATTTAATTACGATAAAAAACAAGATAAAATGTAAACACGAAAGATAGGATAACTGTATCCCTTAAGTTTAAGAAAAGCAGAGAGGAAAAAATTTTGAATAAAACTCTTATTCATTTGCATGTTTAAGTTACAGTTCTACATTTTAATTGATACAAACATTGTTAGGTTAATTGAAATGGAGTCAATTCTAGTTGTAGTTCTAAGTTTCTTCAAATGAGTAATGTGCGCCTAAATTTTTAACCACCTGTAGTACAATGAAATAAATTTTATTGTGTTACAACGGGAACGCTTAAGTTAAGTTGTGTTGCGTTAAGCAACATTTCGTTAAGTTCTGTTAAGTTAGATTCATATGTAGGTTAAGATCGAGTTAACCTATTAAATACATAGCTACACGTGTGGTTGAATTTCATTCGGCTAGGTTAGGTTAGGTCAGGTTAAACCTCTATGTAGGTTAAACCGAAGCTGAATGAAACGGTACCGCAAACACAACGGGACAACACAATTAGTTTAATTGTGTTACGTGAAGTTAAGTTAGGTTGAGTTAGGTTAGGTCAGGTTTTTTTAGGTTAGGATAGGTTTGACCTCTTTGAAGGTTCAGCCCAAGCTGATTCAAACGGTACCGCAAATACAACGGGACAACACAATCAGTTTAATTGTGTTTCGTGGTGTTAGGTTAGCTTAGGCTAGGTTAGATTTATTTCTAGGTTAGACTCGAGTTGACCCATTCGATGTAGCACACATTTGCTACTGGGAAAATATGCTTCCAGAGCTTTACGTGTAGTTCAATAAATTTCTGTTAATTCAGGTTAGGTGAGGCCAGCTTCTGTTGGGTAAAGTTATGTTAAATAAGTTGATATCAGGCAAGGGTTGACCCTTCACAGTTGTCGACATGTATTTAAAGTGAAAATTTGCATCACTGGCATTATTTTGACATTTATTTGCCTCAGTGCATGATTTTTCGTCACTTTTTGAGGTTATGGCTCAACCAAGACGTGATGGGTGATTTTTGATACCGAATTTGAATTCAGCGCCCCAAAATCCATAGGAATACGTGTGTCTTGTTACCAGATCCGCACAATTTTTTTTGTGTGGTTGTGTAATTGATTCAGGTTAACAAGAGTGTTTGAACAAGTTATTATTATTATTTATAAAAATCAGTGTGTTTTAATCAATCTGCGAAAAATAAATAACGTCTTGTAGGTACGCAGTTTTACAATTGGAAGTGTTATTCTTTAGTTAATATCTCACTTTCTAAATTATATACATTATTTAACTTAATTTTTTTAATTTAATTTAATTGTATTAATAACTATTGATAAATCATTGAGTATTATTAAAACAAAGTATTTTAACGAAATACAACATTGATAAAAAAAAATTAGAATGTAGTAGTAAAATTTTGTAACAAATTTTTTTTTAGTTGTCAGAAAACATTGCAGTCCCTTTAAAAATGAACCTGTAGTAAAAAAATGAAATGATACAAAGCTTTGTAGTTGAATAATTATTTAAGTATTCTTTAAAAAATGTTCTTTTCTTACCGACAAAAAGTTCATTTTTAAAGGCGAATAATTATTGTTACTTTTACAAAAATAATTCTCATGGATTAAAATCAAAATTATATAATTATATAAGTACAATGCTCTTTTTTACAAATTTATTTTTTACTACAGTGTGATTTTGGAAATGTTTTCTTTCATAGAAATAATTTTAAAACCATAAAATCAGTACATTTTAATTTAAAAAATTGAAATTATGAACATTTTGAAAAATTTAAATATTTTAAGAGAGACAGAACTTTGTTAAAGGAAAATTTGTGTATAAGAAATCGAGGAAACATTTTTTTAAGTACAATGTTCCTCGCCAATCTGTATTTCTACTACTGTGAAAAAATTGGCATCAACTTTTCGTTGATATAAGGAAAAAAAAGTCTTAAAAAAATATATGAATAATTATTTAGCTACAAAATTTTTTTGTTTAATTTTGTATTTTTACTACAGAGCGGCTTTCAAGACAAAAAATTTGACTTTCCCAGATATAATTCCTCATCACACCAGAAAAATTCATTAAATAACACTATTTCTCTTATATATAAAAAGCTGTGTTTAAAGGTTTCAATACAAAAAATCTGCCCGCCTATAACGGATCTTAGGACTAGACTTGGAGAAACAGGTACCAAGTTGTCACCTTTCCAGAAACCTGAAAACACTGATCGAGGAAGGTAGGGAGTAAAATCGCATGCTACCTCACTATCAACCATGGCGCTCTGTGCAATCGCACGGCTTGCACGCCTCAAAATCCGGCCCTTATTTTAAATGAACTAGTTGAAATTAAAAAGTTCAAAATTGCATTGTGTAAAATAAAAATAAATAAAAATTCGAAGTATTTGAATGGTTACAGTCTTAGAGCTCTGAATTTTCATAATGGATACTGAATTAAAACATTTACAAACATTGAAACATTCAATTTAGTTTTCGTTTGCAAATTCTCGAATTTTAATTGTTTCATATTGAAAATTATTTATTTTAAAAAAATTTCAACTTAACATTTTCCAATTTTGAAATTTGTTAACCAGTTCCTGATTTGACTTTGAGGTCGCCTTGAAAACTTGAATAATTCTTGATTAAATTTCGTGCTAAATTATCTCTTCCAAATATGAATAGAAAATTTTTTATTTTTCTATTAAATATACCTATTTTCAAACAAGCATCTTGTCTCTTATATCTTATTTCAAAATGTAAACATGGAAAAATTTGAACCAATTTTTTAATTTAAGTAATGAAATCTAAGAGAAAATTAAAAAATATTTCAAAACATTTAAAAAATTTTCAAACAAAAAACACATCGGTAGATAGTAAGGTACTTGACTTAAGTTAGCAACATTTTTTTAAATGTTACAAAAATGTATATAATTTTAAAAGATATTTATCAGTAAAAGTTCTAAATATACGTACCCTCGCGCTGTGTCGAGCACTGCCTGAGGGGGGCCCCTTTGTCCTCATGACGAATAAGACACGGGACATAACATTTTTATAATATTGTAATCAGCAATTTAAAAATATTATATTCGAAATGTACGTTTATTGGCGATTCCAACGATATGTTACTTGCAATGAAAAGATTAAAATTAGAATAACTTGTCGCAGATATGCTTATTGTTATTTTTCAGCAATTCCCGTCGTCGTTTCCTAAGAAATAATCATTAATATACCATTTTAATATTTACTTTGACTTTTAAAACAATTTTCAATTGTTTAAACAAATTTTAATCATTTGAAAAATAATTTAATCCCCAGAAATTTGAAAAATGATCTTATTTTCTTATTGAAATACAATATTTTGTCATTGTTTGAAGTAGTAAATTTGTCTAAAAATATTACATAATTATTTGAACAATTAATTATTGTATATTTTCAAAAAATTTTCAATTGAGCCAGAGATGTCCAATTTTATTCAAATTGGTATCATATGCTACTTTCTGTTGAATAATTTTATAATTTTGACACATTTATTTTATTGTTTAATAATTTTTTTTCTTTAAACAATATTTATTTGCTAAACCAGTCTATTTAATAGTTCTATTTAATATTTATCGAAAAATAACTGCTTGAGCAAATAAAAATTGTGTGAACAAATAGAACTTTGTTAAACATTAAAAGATATGTATGAAAATTATGTAATTATTATTATATATCTATATATACGTATATATGCATGGATGTATGTATGCATATATGTTTGTATGCATGCATTAAACCAATGCTTAGTTAAATAATTAATTTTAAACTGTGATGTGAAATTCAACAACTTTTAAGGAATACTTAAAATTGTATACATTGAAACATTTAGGAGATAAAAATTAAAGAATTTTACAAGTTCATAGTTGAAGGGGTTTGTTGAAACTTGATTTTTGTTGTTGAAGATTTATCATTTTAGTTGAAATTCATC
This sequence comes from Belonocnema kinseyi, assembly GCF_010883055.1. Taxonomy (NCBI): domain Eukaryota; kingdom Metazoa; phylum Arthropoda; class Insecta; order Hymenoptera; family Cynipidae; genus Belonocnema; species Belonocnema kinseyi. The sequence goes on along the minus strand of NC_046661.1, from coordinate 38,880,937 downwards.
TACTGGGTTGAAAACCCGTTTTTTTCTAATTTTAAATTAATTTTTTGAAGTAAAAATAAATCTTTTCGGTTAAAACATTACGATTTTAGTAGCATATTTAGCTCTTTGAAATTTATCTTTTGAATTCTTCAAGGTAAATGGGTAAAAATTCATGCATTCTGTTGAAAATTCATTTTTGTTGTTGAAAATGTTAATTTTTTTAAACTTTCAATTCAACTATTCCATTTATTCCATTCTTGTTTGTTTGTCAATTGAACTATTTGTCGTTTAAAATTCGCCCTTTTTGAAGGAAAATGAATGTTTTTTTATGTAAAATTACAAAACAAAAACAATTACTTTTTTTTAAACAGTGTTTTAACCGTAATAAGGTGCTAATTCTATTTTCGTAATTTTGGGCTCACAACTACGCAGCCATTCATACCGCGTATTCTTACTACAGAAGTAGACCATAAAAGAAGGAAAATTTCCAAAATTTATTAGGTTCAACCAGGTATACGGACTATAGGCAAAGATATATACGGTTCTTACTAAATTCTAGAAGAATGCTTTCTAGGTTTCCCCGCAAGTAATTGAGGGGTTTAAACTTAAAAGGCCTTGCATAAATATGGGTCATATATCTCTCAAACTTAAGACTATGTTGTAGAACCGATTGTAGTTTAATATTTAGAAATTTGCAATCGTGTATGTTGCATTAAAATATTTAGTACTTATATTACTGTTTTCTTCTATTTTATTTGAACAACTGTACACTTTATGGTAGTATTTTGTGTGTATATATTAGTTATATTTTCTAAAATATTTGATTCTAATTTCAAGGCAAAATAGCCATCAATCATTAAAATCATACAATTAAAAATAATGTTGTAAAAAGCTCTGAATAAAAAGTTTGTAACATTTTGAAATGTCCAAGCATTTTTATCAAATTAATCTTTTGCCTGACAAACAACGCCACTGATAATAAACAATGAAGTTCT
>NC_046661.1:38871215-38879863 GCF_010883055.1 Belonocnema kinseyi | reverse complement strand
AGAAACACGAGAGTCTGCATGAAAAAATGGGTGGACATAAAAGAAGCTAGAGAAGTATGCCAGGACAGGAAAGTATGGCGGCAAATAGTTAATAAAAAGAGTATTTGTAGATTGAATGACGCCTGAAACAAAAGACCTTGGCCACTAATGGACCCAAGTGGGGAACCTTACGTAACGGCTTCGTGGGGTTCTTCACTTGGGGTGATTGCTAGAGAGATTGATCAGCAACCTGGGTCGGAGCAGTGTTGCGGAACGAACGTGTTATTTACTGAAATAGCACGAGATTTCTCGATCAATCTGAAATATCTCTATCCCTTCCACACACTACTCCTTTCCCCTACCGAGTGAGTCCGGGGTTCGATCCCTGAGCCGTACCTCTAGAAATTTTTCAATGTACCTTTACCGAGGTTCTGGTGGTTCGGAACCCACCTTAAGCTGTAGGTCCCCCCATCGTGTACTTGACTGCAACCCAGTCCGTCAATGATGAGGTAAAAAGCAGGCTTTGTCCAATATGTCTGGGCAGACTGCTCTCATCAGATCACTTGATTGCATTATAAAAATGCGTCCGTGACTGATGATATATACCGAGACAGCCCCGTGCGAAAATGATCAAATAAAAAATCCAACTCTAACCAAAAATGCCTTCGACATGTTGGGCAGTATAAGCCTGTGACAAAATTTCAACACTAAAATGTTTTATTATAATTTATGATTTATAGCATATAAATAGCTATGTAACGATACAATATTTAAAATTTTAATTTTAAAAATAAATAATTAGTTTTCATTATATAACTACTCACTAATAATTATGAATCATTAGAATAATTATATAATAAACACTTAATATTCGAGTGGTAAATAAATATGCAGTACATCATTTACATTTATGGTAACTCCTGTAATTGTAACTGCGGTGGTAACTCATTTTTAAAATTCTCTAATTTAAGCAATTACCGACGCGGAACGTCTGAAAAATGCCGAAAACTGCGAAGTAACTCCGAGGAGTTGACCCACAAACCAAGAGGATGCTTTTAGCAGTCGGATTTTGACGGAGTCTCTTATTCCATTATATGAGCAATCTCCCAACTTATCTCTGGTCTCGCAATACAATTGACTGTCCGAAATTTGAGATGAGAGTACCCGACCTGACACACTAACCTCGAATTTTGTGTATTTTATTTCGTGACACTAAAAGATCTCTAATCAACAAAAGAATGGAATTATTTTAATAATCACATGCATCTTTTCTTCACGATTCTAACAATATAAAAAAATCATTTTTCGATTTTTTGCATTTAACGGTGTTTTCTCAAATCACGGCAGACTTGAGAAATATTACTATTCAGGCTATGTAGGTACCAAATATCATGGAACCTTCCTAGCGGCTGACATTTCCACCTATCGTAGCATGATACATTGTTACTTGGTTATGTCTTGAATTCGTCTCCAAGACATCGATGCCTGGCTGCGTCTGAAAATTGAGTCGAGACATAGGCCTTCGTCTTACTTTTATGGCCACGACAGGTAAGACGGCGTTTACTTGTCTTAAGTCGAGCCTTGTCTTGGCTAAGATGACGCCTACTTGTCTCAAGACAAGCCTTGTCTTGGCTGAGATGGTCAAACCTTTTTCGGCTCATAAATGAGATTAAAATTGATAAATGAAAAATTTGTAATTATTAGGTTAGTTATTTTTCATTAAAAAATTCATTATCCATTTTCGGTATCATCGTCAAACAGGTATAATACAAATGAAAATCAGTAAATGAGTTATAAAAATTTGACTCAAAAGATAAATTTGTATCTTCAAGATATATAAACTTGTCTCCAAGACATAAATTAAAGTCTGGCTCCGTTTCAAAACTGAGACATGCTCAAGTTGACCTTTTCGACTTCAGCATGTCTTGATTGGGGGCCATTCAAGTCGAACTCAAGTCGAAGCAACAACTGTGCTAACCTTCCTGACACTTGCACCCATTTATCCATGAACGTGAGGTCATACTGCAATACTACCGTGATTTGAGAAAAGACCGTTAACTGCAACAAAATCGAAAAATGAGTTAGAATCGTGAAGAAAAGATACATGTGATTATTAAAATAATTTATTTCAAATTGTTACTAACTTTTAGAATAATTATTACTGAATTTTGGAAAAACGCCATTAACTGCAACATTTGGCGAGTTGTGAATTAGAAGAGAGCCGTAACTGGCCGTTAATTGCATTTTAGATAATTAGTTAACATTTTTTATCAATTTTTGTTGCAAAAATGAAAATTTTATATGCAAATTAGACAAAATCAAAAAAACTGCAGAAAATGAATTAGAATCCACGATACACGCGAGTAAAGATTCGAACGGTTTTCTCGATTTTCTCGGCTTCGTTCATTTTGCAGTTAACGGTGTTTTCTCAAATCACGACAGAATACTCAATATACCGCGAAATATTTGAGTCGGTTTTTGATTCTATTATATTAATTTTTAGTTGATAAATTCTAATATTACAAGGAAATGAAAAATCAGTCATGCTCATCAATCGCATGCTATTAACGGATCGCGACTGCTTCAACTGTGCATGTTCCGAAAAGCATTATTAAGGCTGCCAATGATTATTAAGACAGCCAGTGAACTTTGCTGGACACAAATATCCTGACGATTCGTGGTAGAGGTGGGGGCCCCTTCAGAGGGGGACATTCGTGAGTGTATACGTTTTACGGCGGGGGGCATAGATGGAAGTTTACTGTACATATAATTAATTAGCCTAGAAATACATTTTTGGAAAATTCTGAAAATGTTGGCTACAAACCAAAGAAAATTAGTTTTCCTTTTTTCTATTCTGGAAAATGAAGTTATTGTGTGGAAAAAAGTGCTGCAGATATAATTATCATACAAATTCTGCTATTTTCATAAATTTAGTCCTTTTCAGAGTTTTAAAAAATACACTAACTATATTGTTTCTCTTTTTGAAACTTAAAAAAGACCTTACTTAAGGTGGGTTTCCGTATGCGCGACTAAAGTCGCGTTTTTTGGTTTGCGCGAAAATAGTCGCGTGATTAGTGATTCTTATGGGTTTCCTACAGGGCGTCTGGAGGCAAGCGACCAGTCAATTTTCATTTCGTTGTCTGTAATCAGTCCAGTTTGAACGTCTGCTGCAGTAGGTTGTACAGTATTGCATGACAGCATGGATCAATTAATAATTAATCTTCTCGAGGAAGAAAAAGAGGAGGTGCTTCTTATGCTTTTATTGAATGAAACAAGTCGAAGTGAAATTCGAGAACTTTTTTTAAACAGGGAATCGGAGAAATACCAGAAAATTTTAATTGAGCGGCATCTTTATAGTGATGACACAGTGTTCCAGTTTAATTACATTGGTTAAAGATCTTTAGATAATAACAAAATATGCTTCAAATTCCTGTAAAAAATATTAAAGATTTCTCTTTGAAATGAATAATTTAAAGAAATATTTGATAAGATTTCAAAACAAATTTTGATGTATAAATAACAACTGAACAATTAATCATTTTTAACTTCTAGTTTAAAAAGTGTCAATTAAAGAAAAATTATAATCCATCAAGTTTTAATGCTTTTAACTGAAATTGCTTAAAATTAAAAAGATTAAAATATTTAAGCAGAATTAAATAATTAGCAGAACAAGTAGCCTTGCGAAGAGAAAGTATTTACAAAGTATAAAATAAAAACACACTTTTGAATGCTCAAGCCGCGGCGGCTAGGCGGGTAGACAGCTTCTCGAGCGCGTCGGGTTTCGCGCATTATGAAAGGGCTCCATAAGATTTAGTGAGAAGCAGTCATAAACTGAAACATGCGATTTGAATAGCGCTGCTCCAGTCGCGCATACGGAAACCCACTTTTACGTTGAAAGAAACGCTGCATATATTCGTACTATACTATTGTATTTAACTTCTCTTGCAGAGAGAAGAATCGCAGGTAAAGGTATCATGAATGGGACGCAGGTATTGCATTTTTTCAGGGGGAGGGACCAGTTTGGCATGAGTTGATTTTTTGAGGAGCTGGTTCATGTACCAAAAGTCATTTTTCTATTAGAAAGTTTTTCGCGGGAATTTAGACATTGATACACTAAAAAAAAGGATTACTGATACCAAGTGAATTTTACTTAGCTGAAGTAAGTGAAAGTCCTGTTTATTTTCAAAGAAATATTTATTTGAGGCAAATAAATACGACCTGTTGGTCGGAGGGAAATATTTCTTTGAATCAAAGAAATATTAATTGAAGACAAAAAAATATACATTTTATACCAAATAAATGACTCATTGTTCCAAATGAATGTGCCATGAATTGGAATGAATATTTAGTTAAAAAGGGGAAATGTGCATTGATGGAAATAAATATATTTTAAGCTCAAGCAAACATTTTATAGGCTCAAAAAACAATTTCTCCACAGCAAATTTTTGAATATTTGAAGCACAAAAATATCTCACTGTTTCAAAAAAATATTTCTTTGGCTTAGGCCCTAGACCATGCGCGAGTGCAATAAAGTAGTTAGTACTTCATGAAGCCGAAGCAAAAAAATTCGGTGAAAAATTCTCCCCTGGCAGGAATTGAACTTGGATCCATCAAGTGTAAAGTCCACAGCGTTGACCACGACGCTAGCACAACATAAAAATTCTACGGCGGAAAACTGTATTTAAGCCTCACCATAAATACCAAAGAAATATTTCCCCAAATCAAAAACATGTTTATTTAACATAGGAATTCATGCAATTCAAAGAATTCAGGAATTCAAGTAATTAATGCTATTTAAGGAATTCGTGGAATTTATAGATTTCATGGAATTCAAGAAATTCATGGAATGTAAATTTCTCTAACTTTTTTTAAAATTTCGTGGGGAGTGGGGCTGGGAGACACTCCTGTGACTGGCTACATAAATAATGTTGGTCAAACCCCGACCCCTTTCCAACGTCACGTGGGGGGAGGCACCCTTGTGACTGTTCACAGAAATAATTTTGGTCGAACCCCGAACCCTTTCCAGCGTCTCGTAAGGGAGGGGGAGGGCACCCCTCTAACTGTTCATAGAAATAATTTTGGTTGAGGCCCGACCCCTTTCCAACGTCTCGTTGGGGGCAGGAAGGGTCCCCTGTGTATGTTCATAGAAATAACTTTTTCCAGAGATTTTTAGTCTGGGAAACAAACTAGGAACTCACTAATTGAATTAGCGAGAAGTAGGTCACTACAAATGAGTGAAAAACTACTAATTCAATTAGTGAAAATATTTTACTAAATCAATTAGTGAAATTTCAAGAAGCAAATAGTGGTTTTGAGAGGTAAAGTATGTACTATTAAATAGTGGAAAATCACTAATTAAGTAGTCAAAATCAATCATGACATCCTGATCCTCTTTTAGAGCTCTGACTAACTCTTCCGCAGTTAGGCTGTCGTACTCCTAAAACTCATAGGATATTTCGGCGTGGATGACGCATATATCTTAGGGTAACCAATAAATAATAATAAATTCATTTAAAATCATCAATAAGAATACACCACGATACTTAAAATTGTCATCCATATTTAAATGAAATATTTGATGGAGTCAACCAATAACCCCAACAGTAAACTATATTACAAGACAAGTTGTACAAGTAAACTATAATGTATATTTAAAAATTGAATTAATTTATGTTGATACTGTACTTACTAAAAAAAATCTCAATTCAGCTTTCAATTTATTTCTATAGGAATGAATGGAAAAGTGAATTTTAGAACCTCAAAACGAACACAGCGCTCATTTTCTGAAGCAAATGTTTTCGTCTCGATATACATATCGCAACATAATGAGGACACTATTCACTGGGAAATTACACGAAAGTATAATAAACTGAAAAATATTACTAACCTCTGTTTTAAATTTTTTACGCTCGTAGAAAGAAACATGATGCAAGCTGACAAATGTAAACGATGAAACCAATGCAAACGAGACGTGAGCACGGGTTGGCGCGAGTCCACCATTAGGTGTGATCACGGTTTCGATCTCGACTTCACTGATTAAATAGTGAATTAAACCACTAAATAATAGTGAACTAAAATACACTAACTGGAAATAGTGAAATTATTAATATTTTTACAGTAGAAGACCACTAATTCCAGGGTGAAAAGCCAAAAAATCACTATTTCAGCAGTGAATCATTCAATCGCTAATTCAATTAGTGAAATTTTCACTATTTTAAATTTAGAGAGAAGATGGCCGATATTGAGGATCGAACAGTAGCATTCAACACATTTAAAAAAAAATTTAATATCTTCTTCCCGCAGTCTAGACTCTATCCTTAAAATATGCTTTTTACCGATACCGGCTTTGTAGACACAATCTTTATTTAATTTTACAACATATTTCTTTAGTCTAAAGAAGTATTCATTTGAAACAAATGATACCAAATTATTACATTTTTGACTTGAAAAAGTACTTAGTTGGAATAAATGTTTATTTGTTATGAATAATTTAATTCTAGTGATCAATTTAAATATTTCCTTCTACTGATGAAATAAATATTTATGCAAACACAATACCTTTTTCATCTAAATAAATGCTCTATTTCTATAGGTGCATGAACTCTTTCTGACAAAGAAATATATTTTTAATTTAATTAATATTATTTCGAATTAAATTATTATTTCTTTGATTTAAATAAACCTAAATTATTGATTCAAGTATGGAAAAAATTATTGATTTAAATGTGTTCGAATCATTTCAAAGAATCGAACTCTTTGAATCAAATATAAATTTCTTTGAATGACTGATCACATTTTAACGAATCTAGACCTTTTCAATCAAGGAAATGATGTTGTTCAATGTAAGAAATATATATTTCATTTAAGAAAATTAGCCGAAGAATCCATTTCTTTAGATCAACAAAAGATATGTGTCAGGTTTAAATAAACATTACTTGTGTTAAAGAATATTTTCTTGATTTCAAGTAAATGTATTTACTTGTTGCTGAGAATGATTTTTTCCAGTGTATCTGCGAAACGCCGCTGTGAACATCGGTTCTTGTATTCATATATATTTTGTGCAAATATTACAATAATATAATTTTTAATAAATATAATTTATTATAATGTATAATTCGAGCAATATTTTGCCTACACTAGGTGATCCGTTATTATAAAAGCTGTCGAAGAAAGTTTATAGTATATTTTTAAAAACTCTGAAATGGACTAAATTTATGAAAATAAATGAATTTGTATGAAAGTAATATTTGTAGCCACTTTTTCTGCATAAAAACTTAATTTTCCAGATTAGAAAAGGAAAACATATATTTTCTTTGGTTTGTAGCCAACATTTTGAGAATTTTCTATAAATTTTTTTCTATGATAACACAGCTACACAAAAAAGTGTGCGGATCTGGTAACAAGACACACGTATTCCTATGGATTTTGGGGCGCTGAATTCAAATTCGGTAGCAAAAATCACCCATCACGTCATGGTTGAGCAATAACCTCAAAAAATGACGAAAAATCATGCATTGTTGCAAATAAATTTCAAAATAATGCTAGTGATGCAAATTTTCACTTCAAAAACATGTCGACAACTGTGAAGGATCAACCTTTGCCTGATATCAAATTATTTAACATAACTTTACCCAACTGAACCTGACCTCACCTAACCTGAATTAACAGACATTTATTGAACTACACGTAAAGCTCTGGAAGCATATTTTCCCAGTAGCAAATGTGTGCTACATCGAATGGGTCAACTCGAGCCTAACCTAGAAATAAATCTAATAATATATAATAAATCTAGCCTAACCTAACCTAACCTCACGAAACACAATTAAACTGATTGTGTTGTCCCGTTGTGTTTGCGGTACCGTTTGAATCAGCTTGGGCTTAACCTGCAAAGAGGTCAAACCTATCCTAACCTAAAAAACCCTTACCTAACTTAACTTCACGTAACTCATTTAAACTCATTGTGTTATCCCGATCCATTGATGAAGAGCTACGGTTGCATGATGACGACGTCGGAGAGCCCGCTTTCCCACCCTGACCAGACGCTGATACTGGGGGTTTTCCCTGCATCGTAAGACACTTTTTACCTGTGTCTACCATGACGACATGAACGCCGTTTACCCAGGGACTCAGCCAATGTGGATCCGTTGCCCACCGTCACCACGTGGAGGTGCCCTGGTTACAGACACAGGCGAATAATGCCAGCAACAAGCGGTTACGAAACTCCAGACATTGACTGCTATTAATGTCAAAATATGAAAGTACGCAAGAACAGGGTTGCCAGCGTAATCGGTTAGGTGACGTCAGGTTTTGTTAGGTTAGGATAGGTTTTGTTAGGTTAGGATAGGTTAAACCTCTATGTAGGTTAAGCCGAAGCTGAATGAAACGGTACCGCAAATACAACGGGACAACACAATCAGTTTAATTGTGTTTCCTGAGGTTAGGTTAGGTCAGGTTTTGCTAGGTTAGGACAGGTTAAACCTCTATGTAGGTTAAGCCGAAGCTGAATGAAACGGTACCGCAAACACAACGCGACAACACAATCAGTTTAATTATGTTTCGTGAGGTTCGGTTAGGCTAGGTTAGATTTATTTCTAGGTTAGGCTCGAGTTGACCCATTCGATGTAGCACACATTTTCTACTGGGAAAATATGCTTCCAGAGCTTTACGTG
>NC_046661.1:38869419-38871115 GCF_010883055.1 Belonocnema kinseyi | reverse complement strand
ATTAAAATTCGAAAATTTTTTCTAAAGCCTCCAGGGGACTTCGTTTTCGCACGAAAAAATTTTATGTGCCCTTATTGCATCCGGACCCACAATTGTAAATCTGACCATACTATAAATTATGGGCTCATTTAATGCTCATTTAATGCCCCGATTTTTTAAAAATAGTGGAGCATTAAATTCCCCAATGGGGCATTAAATTAGCATTAAATGAGCCCTTAATTATTTGATAGGATAAAATTCGATCCAACTTTTATTTCACATGGGGTTCTGTCAGCTTAATATTAAGCTAGCGTAAACTCCGGTTTAAAAAAATAGTGAAGTATTAAATTGGGCAGTGAGGCATTAAACAAGCAATAAACCAGCCCTTCATTATAGTAAGGTCAGATTTACAATTTATGCATATTTTATATTAAAGGTGGTTTTTCAGTCTTAGGGGTGGTGTTTGGAAAATAATTGTTGGTGGTTTTCGAGATCATTAAATGAGCCTTTAATTATGTGATAGCATAAAACTCGACGGTTTAAAAAAAATAGTGGAGCATTAAATTTGGCAATGGGGCATTAAATGAGCATTAAATGAGCCCTTAATTATGTGACATGACAGAATTCGAATTAACATTTATTTCATATGGGGTTCCGGCAGCTTAACGTTAAGCTAGCTAATTTTATGCATATGCATTATTTTGAGGTTAAGTCGTTTTTCATCTCTCCCTTTCCGTTAATCTGGAAATTATTTATGAAATAAACTTTTTTAATTCACTGCAAACAAGGCTAGTTCCCAGAGATTAGTTACTATGTTTATTTGTAAGTCCAAAGTTTTCGTCCAAAAATACTGTGTAGTTTGAAGTAACGTTCGGGTGAATTGTAACACACATAACCTCGAAATATACATAATAGCAATATGAAATTTTTTTGATAAAAAACACAAAAAAGTGTGCGGGGACGTCTGTTAGCATGTTCGCTATCATTTCCCATATTTTGAAGGCAAAATATTTCTTATCCTAGGAAAAAAGCCGGGGAATCTAACACTGAAAAAATCGATACTATTTCCTAAGCGCAATGCAAATTAATCACATTTTGCTAAATTCAAACTTTTTTAAATTAACCTACAAAAAAAGTGTGTGGGGACGTCCGTTAGCATGTTCACTATCATTTCCCAAAATTTTAAGACAAAATATTTATTATTCTAGGAAAAAAGCCGAGGGAACCTAAAACTGGTAAAATCGACAATTTTCTAAGTATCAGATGCCCTTAAATGAGCCCTTAATTATGAGATAGGTTTTAACTCGATCCGAAGATGTGGTTACGTCAACTTAACATACGTTTAGAAAAGTTCTGTATTTTGTTGAAATCTCGGGGTTTTTTTTTGAAAATTAATTGTTTTATCTGAAAATGTACCAATTCTATTTTTCGTTGAAAATCGAATTTCCATAATTTATTTTCAGCTTTGCTTGACCAAATTTTACGGTCACTTTGGAGGAAATGCTTTACCACATAGGAACATTTTCGCTGACGCGAAAGACTGGGGCTATGAACGAAAGAGTACACGTCAGTAAAGTTAAGAGTGGACGTAATTACAAGGCGTTCAACCTATTTGCTTATACCAGGTGTATACATATGAAACCGGTATTTTTTCAAGAAAAAAACGCATTTATTTCAAGAGAATGATAACAAATATTTTATTCAAAGTATGCGCCCT
>NC_046661.1:38865332-38869319 GCF_010883055.1 Belonocnema kinseyi | reverse complement strand
ATGCCAATTAGCACAAATGGTAAGTTCCGACAGTGCCTACAAGTGTGCCTACTGGCCGCTAAATGGCAATACCGGTTTCATATGTATACACCTGGTAAGTAATAATTATTTAAGTGAAAATTTCCCCATAATTTAGAACACAGCTTTGAACCGGAAATTGATCGTGACCAGATCGGGGACCGACTGGGCATGATAGTTATTTCCCAATAATTTAAATATTTTGGAGGGGAAAAATTGATCACCAGGGAGCATTAAAAATTATGATTTGATATATTTACAATGCGAAAAATATTTTTTTAAATCTTGCCACTTTACGGGCACATTCTCATCGCGCGCGGCTCGCTGCGCTCGCAAGTTTGAGCGCGCCTAGGGCGCGCAACTGTTGGTTCTCGCGCTTCGTGCTTGATAATATATTGATCTTGCGTTTCGCGCTCAATATTGTACTCAATATTGTTAAAGCTCCTTCGGTTTTAACGAACACATTCTCATTATGTATCTCGTGCTTCGCACACGAATTTATCCCTGATATCTTATATCATTCCCATAAATATATATTATTATAATTCGTAACTTGCATTGACATTAAAACAGACGAAATTTCATTGTCCCGTTTAAAAAAATGAGCATTTAAAAAAAAAAATTTAGTCATTCAACGTTTTATTGCAACTTTTGTCGTTTTTCCATAAACTGAATTTGCTCATTTCCAATGTTTTCTTTATGATTTAAACTTTAAACATACGGTCTACTTAGAAGCCTTACCCGTTTTTAAATTCTAAATTATGTATTTATGTATGTATATATATATATATATATATATATATTTGTTTTGAAAATGCATTATTATATTTGAGAATATTTGAAATATGTAACTTTTGGATTTTCTATTATTTTTTATGCCGTCAAAATGTATTTTTTGATTTATCAAGAAAATTTGAAAAGTTGTTACGATTATCTTTTAGGGCATTTAGAAATCAAACTTTTTCTTCTCTTGCCATTTTTTCATATCCTCAGTTAATTGGCTTAAAAGGTTCATTTTCGTGTGTTTTTTGGAATTTTGTAAATGCTATAACTGTCATAATTTTTAATTTTATGAAAAAAATCATTAGATAAATTGTTCGACTTTCTAAATACTATGAATAACCGTACACAGAATTCTTGAATTTTGAAAAAATGGTCTCAAAAATATTCAAAAGGCGCTCACTTTTTGAATTTTAGCCATAATGGCTGGCTAACGATCTTAACCTTTAGTTTAGGACACTTAGGACCAATTTCACAAACTCTGATTAAATCCATGATTAACTAATCATGATTATTTTTTAACTTGTGATTAAATCATCGTTAACCAGCGATGCGTTCTACTAAGCATTTTCAACCTCTGGTTAGCTAAGCGTATACTTTGTTCGTAATAAGGTCTAGTTTCTAGGTCTTTCTCTTGTAACGGCGACTTTCATTGGTTAGAACGAACTTCTTCGTTAATACTCGGCGACATATTAGCATATGATAAGATTCCCAAAGTTTTAGGTTACGAGTGGTTTCAGTGGCAAGTTCAATAGAAGAGAAGTGGCAATTGTGTTTATTAATAAAAATAGTAACAAAAAAGAAAAGTGTTGAATAATATCTCCAGCAGCAATAAGGTGCGAACCAGTTGCGTAGTACCGAAGAGCAAGTATCCTAGGTGAAATACCGTTGTTTCTGAAACATAGTTTTTATGTACACATGGTAACCAGAAAAAAAGTATTGAATAATGTACATTTCGATAAAAACGAAGAACAATGACTATTATTTATAAACATGTTTCATACAAAAAGATTAGGTTTGGAGTGAGAAAATTGAATGTGTACCAAAAATGATAATTTTAAATAAAATACATGGATTTTCACAGAAATATTTAAGTGTCCAACCGAAAAAAAAATTTTCAATTAAAAAAAGTAAAATCTTCACTTTAAAAAATTTTCAACTAAATGAAAACAAATTTCCAGGTAAGAAGATCAATTTTCTAGGAAAACCAAGGAATTTGTTAGAAAGTGCATATGGTTTGAAACAAGTAATTTCAATTTTTAACTGGTAAAGATAAATTAACAATAAAAACAGGAAGAGTTAAATGCACTCACTGCACTTGCACTTCAATTTCGGGGTTATGTTACTTTAATCACTGATTAAACTCCATAACCAGCCATTATTTGGTGGTTAAGTTAACCCATGATTATCTTCCCCTAATCATGATTCAAAGAATGGTGGAACGCAAAGTATTGATTAAATAAGGCTAATCAAAGATTAACGATTTAATCAGAGTTGGTGAAATCGGCTCTTAAAGAGTGTACTCGAAGCCAATCTAATAGAATTATTTTTTCAAAAGTTATCGTGCTGAGAGATAAACAAGCATAAATACATACTACAGACAGACGGACAGACAGACACATTCGTAAAAACCTATTTTTCAGATTTAGGGGATCTCAAAACGTGGACATTTGACAAAAACTGGGGGGAGGGGACGGGTTGTTAAATTTTACATATCTAATACCTTCTCTGATGAGAATGTAAAAAAAAACATTTATACCCATTTTTTGTATTCTACCTTCGATAAAAAAATGTTATCTATTTATTTTGGCTTAGCTTCTGTCGTGTGTCTAAGAATTGAATTTTTGTATTTTCAATGTTTTTTTTATAAATAAAACAAAAACTACGTGTCCTATCTTGCATAGTTTCACCGCAAAATGCAATTTTTTATTTTTATTAGTTTTCGTTCGGTCGAAATTTGAATTTTTCGAAAAAATTCAAAAAGTTGATATGATAATCTTGTAGGGCTATCGAAAAGTAAAATTTTTCTTTTCAAGTACTATGAAAAACTGTAATAGATATAATATATTAATATTATAATGTATAATATATTATATTAATATAATAGATTAATTTTTTTCAAAAGTTATCCTGCTCACAAGAAGACAGACAGACATAAAGACAGACAGACAGATAGACATACAGATAGACACATTAGTAAAAACCTGTTTTTCGGAATCAGAGGATATCAAAACGTGGGCCTTTTAACAAAAACTAATAAGGAGGTCAAATTTTATACAAATCTAATCTCTTCTCTGATGAGAATGTGAAAATGATTTATTTGTCACGAATAATTTTTTGATATTTCTGTTTTTAGTTTAAGTCATAAAAAAATAGCATAAAAAAAATGAAAAGTTAAATTTTTTGAAACCCTACACACGAGATGAAAAAGAAATTAAAAGACAAAAGTTTTGGTAAGAAAGTTCCCACGCAGCGGGCACATTTTTTTGACTGTTAATGACGTTTTTCATGATTGAAGCCAAAACTACGTATCCTATCAAAAAGTGTTTAATAACAAATTTGTAGATCTTTTTCAAATGCACAATTTTTGCGTATTTATCGTTTACCGTAGTTTGCACAGTTTGGCCGAAAAATGTAACTTTTGGATTTTTCATAATTTTGTATGCTGTCAAAATTTGAACTTTTGATTTTTAAAGAAAATTAAAAAAGTTGCTATAATAATCTCGTAGGGCATTCAAAAAGCAACATTTTTCTTTTCTTTACTTTTTTCATATCGCGCGTTGTTTGGCATAAAATGTACATTTTCGTGTCTTTTTTGGAATTTTGTAAATGCTATAACTCTGGTAATTTTTAATTTTTTGAAAAAAGTCATTAGGATAAATTGTTCGACTTTTTTAATACTATGAATAACCGTACAGAGAATTTTCGAATTTTGAAAAAAGTGATCTGAAAAATATTCAAAATGTGCCCACTTTTTGAATTTTTATCCAAAATGGCTGGCTAACGAACTTGATCTTTAGTATAGGACACTAAACGAGTGTACCAAAGGGCAATCTGGTAGATTAATTTTTTCGAAAGTTATCATGTTCACAGGCAGGCATACATACATACACATAGAGACAGACACATTCGTAAAAACCTGTTTTTCGGATTGAGGGGGTCTCAAAACGTGGACATTTGACAAAAACG
>NC_046661.1:38862418-38865322 GCF_010883055.1 Belonocnema kinseyi | reverse complement strand
AAATATAATACCTTCTTTGATGAGAATGTGACAATAGAAAAAAGTTATCAAATAACAGATTTGAACTAGTGATAGCCTGGTAGTTAAATAGGCCCTTCATCACTGGGCCAGTGACGCAGGCTGAAAAGAGCTGCGCGTGATTTGGTAGACATTTGGCAAGTGCTGGCTGGAAGTCGATTTAGGAGTTTTTCCAAGCGTTGGCACGGCACGAGTTCAGTACTGTCTCAGTACTAAGTCCAACTGTTGGTGAAAAGCCAATTCAGGAGTTTTACCGAACGTTGGCGCAGTACTGTTTCAGCACTGTCCCGGTATGAGGTCCAAGAGCTGGCTAAAAGCCAATTCAGGAGTTTGGCCGAGCGTTAGTGCGGTACTGGCTCAGTATTGCTCCAATACCGCGTCTCAGTGCTGACAGGAAGTCCATTTAGGAGTTTTGCCAAGCGTTGGCATGGTACTGGTTCAGTACTGTCTCAGTACTTAGTACAACTGTTGGTTATAAGCCAATTCTGGAGTTTTGCCGAGTGTTGGCGCGGTACTGGTTTATCATTAAAAACATTTTGACTTTTCAAAATGTGTATGTTCAAAGAATTTTATGACATTTAGGGCTTGATTTGGGGTGGGCTCCACATGCATTAAAGGGCTAAAACTTTAAGATGGGGTTTTTGGCACATAGCACTGCCATATGCAGTGAAAACATTTTGACTTTTCATATAGGGTAGATGTACCGTTTGTGGCCACTGTAGCGTTTGTGGCCACTTCGAGATTTATAAGTAAATTTTAAATGTTTAGTTTTTACTGTAGAATAGGTAATATATTTACAGGGTTTTTTTTATTTGTTGGAAACCCTGTGAAATCTTTTCTAAACTCGTTAAAAGTATAGTTTAAGAAATAATTCAAAACATAATTCGGACGTGTTTTTTACCTCGGAAATTTTAATTATTCCTTACATGAATCTGCAGAAAACCCCGGTAAGTGAATTACTGATATTTGTTGAAAATCATAATCTTCTTTAAATGTTTATATTATATAGTACTTAAAAACTTGATGGTAAGTAAAAAAACATAAATTTACTGATACCAACCTAAAATATGAATAACAAAACCCATGGCCACAACTGGTACAGAAAAAGATAGCAGAAACAGATTTTTTGTTGTTGCAACTAACCAATATGTCCTTTAGAAAAAAGTTTAATTGAAAATTGTAGCCCTTACAAATATCTACAAAATGACGTGTTGTATATTAAGATTTGCTCATTAGTTTACCTGGAAAAAATTAAAATCGCCCGAAAGTGCTTTTGTTTAAATATGAAATTATTATTGCAATAATTAATCAAGAAGTATTTAACATGCAACTACTTTTGAACGGAATTACTAAAAATTTGGTCGAAATTATCTCAGCAAAAAGTGGGCTACTGCCCTCTACAAGGGTTGCGGTATTAAGTCCACTTAGCAACAAAACGATTTTTCATTATTAAATTGTACAAAAAGAGGGTATATTTTTTGGTCATGAATAAATAGAATAACTTTGTAAATTTTCACTTTATGGAATCGGGAAAAAATTAATTTGATTAGTGCTATTTTTTTACATATTTTCAATAGCAAAAATTGTTGCAATATTTGAGGGGGGGGGGGATATTTTTTTCGTTTCAAAATTACTTCTACTGCATTTTCAAATCTACCGAGCTGAAACGCATTCTGTGGCAGCGGAGTGGGGGAAAACCGCTACTGCCGTTCGCTCGCTCGCGTCAGAATTCAATTCAGGCGTCCCAACTGAAACAAGTTCGTAGAGGAGAGTACCCAAATATAAGATACCAGCTCTGTTTGAAGTGATTGTCGGAATTCTATGTACTGAATTTAAAAGTAATATAGGTCATTTTAAAGGAAATTTAGTTTTTTATAAGAAGCTCAAATAAAAAATGTCATTACAAAATTTTTTTTTATGCTGAAAATACAAAAAATGTAAAAAAGTGCTTTTTTCGAACTCGTCAAACTATTCTCATAATATGAGATTCCCTAGGAAATAGCTAATAAAATGCAAAATAAAGTATTATTTTTAATGAAAAACTTCATTCAATGTTTCCGAAGTATAAAGTTACTGCTATTTAGATATATTTAGTTTTTGCAGTAGTCACAAACACATTTGTAACCAATTTTCCCCGCGCAGCCACAGCGTTATAAAAACCACAGGTATCTCATATTATGAGAACCACACCGTGCAACTATGCACTTACTATGCCTGACCTGTACAATGAAAAACTTCAACACTATCGATATTTTCCTACTTAGTTATTCAATCCCCATCACTCCAGACAAACTTTACTGCTAAATACATATTTGATGAATAACAAATAGGGTTTAAAGCTTTCCCTTCCAAGGACTCGACCACCATCGATTTCACAAAAAGTTCGCCTATAATCTTTAGAAGCCCAATGAAAAATGGACTATACCACGAAATTACTCTTTCTTCAAGGGCTACAAGTTAGTGATAGAACCAACAGAGTGGGTCTCTTAGTTTAGCTGATACCCCGCTTTCTCATATTACGGGAATATCTCATATTCGAGTACTCTCCTCTATATTTCCGAAATCAATTGACATATAAAGATGTTTTTTTTTTAGTTTGGCCTAGCTTTGCGTGCTGATTACAAACCTGTTGAGAAATTCTCAAAAAATCATATCCTCTGTTACCAGTGCACGATCGTCTTATTTATATTCTTATATTTTACCAAAAATGTATTGTTTACTGCCTTTTATTTAAAATTTTCCTTATTGTTTACAATAAATACATGTAATAAATTACACAGCCAGACAAAAAAAAGTGTGCGGATCTGGTAACAAGACACACGTATTCCTATGGATTTTGGGGCGCTGAATTCAAATTCGGTATCAAAAATCACCCATCACTTCATG
>NC_046661.1:38860339-38862318 GCF_010883055.1 Belonocnema kinseyi | reverse complement strand
AAACGACCGCATTTGAAGAAGAAAAAACCGCTTTATCATCACGACAATGCGCCTGTTCATTCATGCTTAGTTGCGCAAGCAAAATTGCATGAAATCGGCTTCTAATTGGTTCCTCAGCCACCGTATTTATTAGACCTGCCCCCAGCGACTATTACTTGTTCCCTAACCTGAAGAGATGGCTCACAGGTAAGCGTTTTTACTCAAATGAGGAGCTCATAGCTGAAACTGAGGCGTATTTTGGAGACCTTCCGATCGAGTACTTTTCGGACGGTATCAGAAAGTTAGAAAATCGTTGGACTCGCTGTATCGACCTAAAAGGAGAGTATGTTGAAAAATAAAACCGACTTTGGCCAAAAAAACGTCTCCGTGTTTCATTTTTCAGGAACTTATCAGACTGCCTAGTAGATGTTACATGTTTCTATAACTTGTTTAGTGTAATTTTAACAGATTATCCATACAATCCGTATAAATTATAATTATTAATTAATTAATTAATTATATTAATTATATTACAGTATACCAGTTGAAACTTGCCTACGTATACAATTTTGATCTGTATCAATTTGTACTTGTAAACTTCTTTAATTTTTTTTTAATATTAACAATAATATTTAATATTCAATTTTAATTTTGATAAAATTTGAAAACATATACCAAAAAGTAATATGTAAATGTGTTAAAACGCTAATAAAAACTCACTTCTGAGCTGTCGCCTATTCAGAGCAAATGTCTCGAGATCGTAGATGGCAAACAAAAGATCAGATTATGCCTCGACTGAGTCTTGTGGTGGGGGGAGCTCAACTAGCGAAAACGCTTCCTCCCCAGTCGCCTATTCAGAGGTCGACCTGTATAAGAAAGAATAGGGTATTTAAGAGGGATAGGCACAGACCTCAAAATATCTTAAGATCGTCCTGAATCTGGGTTTTCCCCATCCCAAATTGTTGACATGAACCCTCGAACTCAGTTCCTGAGCTGACACCAAGTGCAATAGTTGAATCGCCGCTGTGTTCCAGTGTAACATAATATGTATTAAAGAGATACGGGTTATTATTATTCATTTTTGATATTTAAATAAGGTTTAAAGTAAAAAAGAATGACATAACTTGTTCTAAAGTCTAAATAATAATTTTTTTATTTCCTGTTCGAAAATCAAAATTATAATCCTTTAGGAAATTCCCTGCTGCAAAGTTAAACTTATTACTATTGAAGGATATTTTTTTCAAATTTAACTATTTTATTAAAAATTATCTTTTTTCTTGCATAAAATAAATCTGTTTGGTTTAAACTTAGTTTTTTCAAATATATTTTTTTGTTAGAACATCAATCTTCATCAGTTTAAAATTCAACTATTTGTCAGAAAAGAGGTATGTTAAGCTGACGTAACCACATCTTCGAATCGAGTTAAAACGTATCTCATAATTAAGGGCACATTTAATGCTAATTTAATGCCCTACTGCCAAATTTAATGCTCCATTAGTTTAAAAAAAAAAAAAAAAAAGTTACGCTAGCTTAACGTTAAGCTGACGAAACCCCATGTGAAATAAATGTTAAATCGAGTTCTGTCACATCACATAATTAAGGGCTCATTTAATGCTCATTTAATGCCCCATTGCCAAATTTAATGCTCCAATATTTTTCTTAAAAACCGAGGGTTACGCTAGCTTAATGTTTAGCTGGCAGAACCCCATGTGAAATAAACGTTGAATCGAGTTTTATCCTATCACATAATTAAAGGCTCATTTAATGCTCTTCAAAACAACCAAAAATTATTTTCCAAGCGCCACCCCTAAGACTGAAAAACCACCCTTAATATAAATTATGCACAAATTGTAAATATGACCACACTAGAATGAAGGGCTCATTTAATGCCCCATTGCCAAAGGGGGAGGGTCGGTAAGGACGGTTTTTGGCCTAATTTATTTTTGGACCAAAAAATCTGAAAAAATCATGGTAGTATCTTATAAGTATCCCGAGTCGAT
>NC_046661.1:38854176-38860239 GCF_010883055.1 Belonocnema kinseyi | reverse complement strand
TTGTTTGTTTGTTAAATGTTAATGGACTCTTAAGACTCTTAAAAATGTTAGTTCTTCAAAAACGGCATTGGACTCTATAAATATAAACCATCCTAAATTTGTTATACTGTTCATAATCGCCCACAGGTCGTATTTCTTAACCGATTTACAGACTCAGATAGAAGCTCACTATCAGCCGAAATTATTGCACACGTATACATAGAACATAATTAATTTTAATAATATTTAACTTAATTATTATAAACAATTTTTATAAACAAATTCTTATTATTTTTTTTATCATAGAAAAAATCGTTTATTTCACGCTAGTTGCTAATATTTTTTATAAAAGTCATAATTTGTAACAAAAAAATTAGCATGAGTTAACAAATATTGTTTTTATAAACATTTCTATAAACAAATTCTTTATCAGAGTCAGTCTTGGTTCACGCACGAGCATGCGTACCGCTGTGAAGTGTTAAAAGTAATCTAGTTCTCACAGTGTCAATTATTACTATAAAGTGACATATAATGTCATTATACCACTCAGCTTGGATACTTTAAATGAATAAAGTTGATAGAAACTGCATGAACTTTTTCATTTCAAGATGACAATTTTATTTGATTTTTGAAAAATAAGCTACGTAAATTTACAAGGTGTCGTAGGAAAATGTGATTGGAAATATATTCTTTGTTGATTCCGTAAACAAATTAGGCCTATTCTTCCAAAAATGCCCAAACTCTTAATTTGCCCATGAAAGTAGTTTAAATAATAAATCTTGAAAATGCGATTATTATAATTAATCGGAAAGACGTTCTTAATTAAATTTGTAAAAAGAACTGACCCTATTCGTTTGAAAAATATCCAAATTCTGAATTTCTTATGAAAGTTCTTTAAATAATTAACTATTCTTGTAGATTTAACAAATACCTTAGGCAAGAGTCATAGCAAAGACAATCATAGTTAACTTCGTAAACAAATTGTGTTTATTAATTGAAAAATACCTCACCTCTCAATATTTTCATGAAAATTGTTTAAATGATTAATAATTATTATAAATTCACAAAGTATCGTAAGAAATGATCATCGAAAGACAATCTGTTCAGATCTTTGAATGTATAAGAGAAAAAGGTATTACGGATCTTAAGACTAGACTTGGCCAAACAGGTACCAAGTTGTTGGATTTCCAGAAACCTGAAAACACAGGTTGAAGAAGGCAGGGAGTAAAATCGCATGCTCCCTCCCCCTCAACCATGGCGCTCTGTGCAACCGCACGGCTTGCACGCCTCAAAATCTGGCCCTTATTTTAAATGAACTAGTTGAAATTAAAAAGTTTAAAATTGCATTGTGTAAAATAAAAATAAATAAAAATTCGAATTTTTTGAATGGTTACAGTTTTAGAGCTCTGAATTTTCATATTGAATTCTGAATTAAAACATTTACAAACATTGAAACATTCAAATTAGTTTCCGTTTGCAAATTCTCGAATTTTAATTGCTTCATATTGAAAATTATTTATTTTGAAAAAATTTCAAGTTATCATTTTCCAATTTTGAAATTTTTGAACCAGTTCCTGATTTGACTTTGAGGTCGCCTTGAAAACTTGAATAATTCTTGATTAACTTTCGTGCTAAATTATCTCTTCCAAATATGAATTGGAAAATTTTTATTTTTCTATTAAATATACCTATTTTCAAACAAGCGTCTTGTCTCTTATATCTTATTTCAAAATGTAAATATGAAAAAATTTGTACCAATTTTTTTATTTAAATAATGAAATCTAAGAGAAAATAGAAAAATATTTCAAGACATTTGAAAAATTTTCAAACAAAAAACACATTAGTAGATAGTAAGGCACTTGAATTAAGTTAGCAACATTTTTTTAATGTTACAAAAATGTATATAATTTTAAGAGATATTTATGAGTAAATGTTCTAAATATCTTTTAAGTTAACTCCAATTTTTCCAAATATTTAGCAGAGCGATTTTCATTTGATCGCGGGTACCTGCTCGACGTACCCTCGCGCTGTGGCAATCATTGTCTAAAGGTGACCCTTTTGAGCCAGAGATGTCCAATTTTATTCAAATTGGTATCATATGCTACTTTCTGTTAAATAATTATATAATTTTAACACATTTATTTTATTGTTTAATAATTTTTTTTTCTTTAAACAATATTTATTTGCTAAAGCAGTTTTTTTCGGTAACTAAAAGAATTGCAATAAAATAGAACACATAGCATTATGTTTCTGACTTTATAGCGTATAGAAAGAAAAAATGTACCACTTTTTAATTGTTTAGACAAATATAATTTGTGTAAATAATTACTTTTCCAAAAATACTTTCGAAATCGTTATTAATTATATGTCTTCTATTTAATAGTTATCGAAAAATAACTGCTTGAGCAAATGAAAATTGTGTGAACAAATAGAACTTTGTTAAACATTAAAAGATATGTATGAAAATTATGTAATTATTATTATATATCTATATATACGATTTTTCAAAAAGTTTGTTTCCAGTGATGCATACTTGCTGAGAACATTTTTCTCTTAATCTTTTTCAAACAGAAACTTATACTTTAAAATTGTACATTGAACTTGAAAATTATGCTTGAATTATTATTATATAAACTCCTAATCTGTTAAGAAAACATAATAATAATAACAATAATAATAATAATTCGAGATTTAAATAATATATATTAAAATAATTAGGTATAATTATTCATATTATTATTATCAAAGTATTATTGTTCTAAAAATTGAAGATAATAAATTAAAAAATTTTATTTATTATAATAACATTTTATAGTTGAAAAAATCATTAAAACCAATGCTTAGTTAAATAATTAATTTTAAACTGTAATGTGAAATTCAACAATTTTTAAGGAATATTTCAAATTGTATACATTGAAACATTTAGCAGGTAAAAATTCAAGAATTTTACAAGTTAATAGTTGAAGGGGTTTGTTGAAACTTAATTTTTGTTGTTGAACATTTATCATTTTAGTTGAAATTCATCTACTTGGTTGAAAACCCGTTTTTTTCTCACAACTACGCAGCCATTCGTACCGAGTATTCTTACAACAGAAGTAGACCATAAAAGGAGGAAAATTTCCTAAATTTATTAGGTTCAACCAGGTATACGGACTATAGCCAAAGATATATACGGTTCTTACTAAATTCTAGAAGAATGCTTTCTAGGTTTCCCCGCAAGTAATTGAGGGGTTCAAACTTAAAAGGCCTTGCATAAATATGGGTCATATATCTCTCAAACTTAAGACTATGTTGTAGAACCTTTTCCAGTTTAATATTTAGGAATTTGCAATCGCTTATGTTACATTTAAATATTTAGTACTTATATCACTGTTTTCTTCTATTTTATTTGAATAACTGTACACTTTAAGGTAGTATTTTGTGTGTATATATCAGTTATATTTTCTAAAATATGCGATTCTAATTTCAAGGCGAAGGAGCCATCAATCATTTCAATCATACAATTAAAAATAATGTTGTAAAAAGCTCTGAATAAAAAGTTTGTAACATTTTGAAATGTTCAAGCATTTTTATCAAATTAATCTTTTGCCTGGCAAACAAAGCCACTGATAATAAACAATGAATTCTTGAAAGTACTTTTTTGCAAATATATATATATATATATATATATCATACCTTAAATTTCGTTTTAAAACACTATAAATCTGTAAAAGTAGAGGAGAGTACTCGAATATGAGATATTCTCGTAATATGAGAAAACGGGGTATCAGCTAAACTAAGAGACCCACTCTGTTGGTTCCATCACTAACTTGTAGCCCTTGAAGAAAGAGTAATTTCGTGGTATAGTACATTTTTTATTGGGCTTCTAATTCTAAAGATTATAGGCGAACTTTTTGTGAAATCGATGGTGGTCGAGTTCTTGGACGGGAATTTTTTAAACCCTATTTATTATTGATTAAACATGTATTTAGCAGTAAAGTTTGTCTGGAATGATGGGAATTGAATAACTAAGTAGGAAAATATCGATAGTGTTGAAGTTTTTCATTGTAAAGGTCAGGCATAGTAAGTGCATAGTTGCACGGTGTGGTTCTCATAATATGAGATACCTGTAGTTTTTATAACACTGTGGCTGCGCGGGGGAAATTGGTTAAAAAAGTGTTTGTGACTGCTACAAAAACTAAATATATCTAAATAGCAGTACATTTATACTTCGGAAACATAGAATGAAGTTTTTCATTAAAAATAATACTTTATTTTGCATTTTGTTAGCTATTCCCTGGGGTATCTCATATTATGAGAATAATTTGACCAGTTTGGAAAAAGCACTTTTTTACATTTTTTTATTTTCAGCATAAAAAAATTTTTTATTTGAGCTTCTTATAACAAATTAAATTTCCTTTAAAATTATATTACTTTTAAATTCAGTACATAGAATTCCGACAATCACACCAAACAGAGTTGGTATCTCATATTCGGATACTCTCCTCTATATATGCATTTTAGCTACAAACTGTATATTAATTAATACAATCTGTAACTGATAAACATATGTTATAATAGTTAGTTAATTTTAGCGCTTCAGAGACAAATTTAAGGAGTTATAATTGACAATATACTATTTTTTTGTTTCTAAAGAAATCTCAAAATTCTTTATAACATGGATAAATTGGCTTTATCCTCTGCTTGATTTTATACAGAATTTTTAATTTTGATAGCATTCAACATTTTAAAGAGAAAAATGTTTAGCTCTGTCATAATTAAAATAAATACAACTTATCAGTCATTAAAAATAGGTGAACATGAAACTTTTTTCGATAATGTAATAAAATTATAAGTCATAATTTATGATTTATAGCATATAAATAGCTACGTAACGATATAATATTATAATTAAAAATATTATATGCAGCACATCGTTCACATTTATGGTAACTCGTGTAATTGTAACTGCGGTGGTAACTCATTTTTAAAATTCTCTAACTTAAGCAATTACCGACGCGGAACGTCTGAAACATGGACATAGGCAAGAAGGGACTAGGCATGCCATTGCGTTGGTGATACAACGAGGGGGGAGGTTCGCCATCTTTTGGTGTCGCGCGACAAATATGGCAGCGCCCATATGTTTATATTACCTTGCACAGTTTGTCAGCAAAATACCCAACATTAATTACTTAAATGTTATTTAAAAAAATTACTGCGCTTTAATAATAAAAAAAAACAAAATGGTGATTTGTGCAGTGCCTAATTATTTCGAAAGAACGGGAAAAAGGGGAAAGAAATGGAGAGAAAACCGCCATGAAAAGCTAACCTTTCACAGGTAAGTGTATTTAAAAATAATTCATTGTTTTAAGTACATAAGGTACACTATTTTATTTCAGAATAATAAAATATCAAATTAAGTTTAAATGTGACAGTTAATGGAAGTATGTTATGCTTTATCAGCAGTGAAAAGATACAATTATTGCGAACCTAACCTTACCTACTTTGATCACTATTTTCTTTTTATTTATAATTATATATCAGAGTATTAAACGCATACGTGTTGATTTATTCAATTTATTAATTGCATGCTTTTTTAGGATACCAGAACGAAAGAAAGAACTCTGGGCGGGAAATTTAGGGCTGAACGTGAAATGTATGAACAAGCACTCTAGAATACGTTCATGTCATTTTTATTCAGAAATGTTTGATAGGACAGGCAGTACTGTAAGGCTTAGAGAAAATTCTGTGCCTCAAGTATGAATATAGTTTAGATATTTTAAAATATTCATTTTATTTTGTGAAAAATATTTTACTTGAGAAAAACTAAAGTAACTTTTTGTATTCCATATTTTTCGAATGTTTTTTCCAGATTCACACTATTTATACTCAGACGCCACCTCCTCTGAATTTCCCGATTCTTGATTTGATTAATTCCGCAAAATCATTTGAACTGCAACAAGTATATTCTGAAAATAATGTTGAACAATGCAGCTCGCACAGAAATCAGGATTTTCCAATGCAGGAGGAGAGTGGACAAAATTTTGTACAGCACGGCATAGAAAAGTCTTGTTTAAATAATACTGAAGTTTGCACCTTGCATGA
>NC_046661.1:38852364-38854076 GCF_010883055.1 Belonocnema kinseyi | reverse complement strand
TGCTTATTTTGAGGAACTTCCGAATACGCACTTTTCTGAAGGATTAAAAAAACTTGAAAAGCGATTGACCAAGTGTATAGAGCTCCAAGGAGATTATGTTGACAAATAAAAAAAAAATTTACCCAAAAAAAATTGTTTTTATACTTCATTCTAAGGACTTATTGAACTACCCTCGTATTTGATAATTGAGATTTTAATAAATAAATAATAATTATTCTTAAAAAACAACCATTTTTTAATTTTTATAATTCAGGAATTTCATAATTCGGACATTTTGAACGGGGATTTTATTATTCGGGAATTTTACAGTATTGGAAATTTTGTTTTTCGGGATTTTTCAGTCATCTCATGTGGCAGTATGAATTAAAATATTTAAAGTACATACAAACACTGAACACCTGAAGAAAATGTGCCAACATTTTCAAAAACATTACTAACTAATTCAATTTTGAAACAATGTATCATTAAAGTTCTAGTTTTTATAAACAAATTAAGTGATAAAACAAAATAAAAAAGCACAGTTTTTCATCAATAAAATATAATAGTTATGGTAGCATTATTTATTGTTATTAAACTAAATATTAACAGAAATTAATAGGCAGAAATAAACAACTAATAATTATATAAGAATTAATTAAAAAAAGAACATTATTCATTTTATACAATTAATCATTGAATAAATGATCAGAGTAAATATTTAAGTCAAAACTTAAAATAAAAACGATTAAAATAAATGGAGCATATTATACTATTTAGCTTGAAACGATGCAAAATATAAATTTTGCAAATGTTTTTTCGAGGGGCTATTTACTCTGGAATATGATTTCACGTATCTAGAAGATTCAGTAAGCTAGTTAATTATTTCAAATGATTCAGTGTCAAAATTAATAATAATTTGTTAAATCAAGACTCTGCTAAGTTACTTAAGGTATTTTAACTTGCGTGCCTTTCTTTTACGCTATTCTTCTCTTAGCGCAGAGACTCGTTTCTTATTCTGCCTTATTATTCCTTATTTCTCCTTATTTTGAGAGTAGCGAGCAATGGATCTTGCTATTCATTGTTATCTGCGCTACTTAAGACTACGCTTTTACTCTTAGAATTCATTCCAATGCTCGAAACTTTTATAAATTGAAAAAATGTACGAAATTTAAATAATTGATAATACATAATTGAATTGCATCAATTGAACTGCCAATTTTCCATTCAAAAATATAAAGAATTATTACATATTTATAATATTAAATAATTAATTTTACTATCAGAAAATATTGAGTATCAATTGAGATTTAAAACTTTATTTTAAATGCCGATTAAAAAATTAAACAGCTATTTCAATTTTAAAATTTTATACACTGCAGAGCAAAAGTTTTAGTCCACCTCTTTGTTTATGACTGAATGAATTCTCTTAATTTTAGTTATAAGAGCTAAAAAAATTTCGCTTTAAAAGGTTGATTATCTAGTTTTTAAATAGATATTGCAAAAGTAGTGTAAATTTCTATGTTTTCTTACATTTTTAATAACTTCCGAAATAATCAACATTTTCCAATGTTCTTGGGCTCATTTTGAAGCTATTTTTTATTTCAAAACAACAGCTTACGCGTATAAATTATAAAAAATCTCTTTTTAATTCAAGAACATGAAGTTGTAATAATAAAGTTAGACTAATTTGAAAACATCTTATCTGTAGGCAAATCAGAATAAGAGTTAAATTT
>NC_046661.1:38849951-38852264 GCF_010883055.1 Belonocnema kinseyi | reverse complement strand
AACTTATATATTTTGAAAAAATTACATAGAAACTTCATGATTATATGTTTCATATATTTTATAAAAATATTTCTTTTTACCAAAATAAAGATTGCAGATTTCTCAACTTTTTTGTTACAACTTCAAGTTCTTGCAATTGAAAAAGAACATTTTCACGAATTATATTAGTAAGGTTTTGTGATACGGTGAAGAAAAAGCTTCAATATGAGCCCAAGAACATTGAAAAATGTTAACTATTTCGGAAGTTATTTTATTCAGTCTTAAAAAAAGAGGTGGCCTAAAACTTTTACACGACAGTGTAACTATTTGTGAAAAAAATAAATTGAAAAAGTAAGTGAATTCTCCATTTTATGGTAAAAAATTTGTCAATTAGGAATTAATTTCAAATTTAAACATTATAAGGATTCTCACATGTGAAATTTTCGATGTCAAATTTGAAAAAAATCAATGTTGCCATTTGAAATTTTGACGAACAATGATGAATCATAAATTGTTTTGTATAAATTAAATTGTATTAATTAACAAACAAGTAATCCGCACTCAAAAAAAAAAAAATAATCATCGATTGAAAACGTAAGAAAAGATTTTAGAGCATAATTGAAATGAATTGATTTCAAGTTCAATGTCAGAAATAATGTTCATGGAATTTCATTTGCAAAATTATCAAAAAATAATTTATTAATTCAAAAAGTCTATCAATTTGAACCTTTTTTCGAATGGACTTGAAAATTACTTCTTTTGCTTAGATTTTTGATGATTCTTTATTGTATTTTTAACTTATTATACACATTTTAACGAAATTAATTTTTTTCAAAATTGACAATTTTTCATTTTTAGACAACAACATTTTTTCGAGATTACTTTTTTTTTAGTATTAATTTTCTACTATTTTATCCGATGTAATTTGTCATTAATTTTTCAAGCAGAACTTTTTTTATCTAAATTTACAATTTATTATTTATCGTCAAAATTTCCAATGACAAAATTATTTTTTCAAATTTGTCATTGAAAATTTCATATTTGAGAATCTCTCGGAGAATCTGCACATTCTTTGAATTTTCGGGGTTATTTCGGCTCTGCTGATTTTGCTCTGGCGCATGCGCAAAGGTCGTCGCACAAGATTTCAACTTCTCCCGGATTCTTTTTCTTATTGCCTCTTATTCGCCCTTATTTGTCGTTATTCTCACTGTACCGTGCTACTCAGTAAGCTAAATAGAGATTTCTTTGTTTAATATCTGATTTCTAATTCTAATGAACTCTCTAGCTTGCTGATGGTTATCGAATCTTATTTTTCTTTATTTCTTACTATCTCGCGTTACATATAAGAGATTTAAGAAGACTTCAATCAGTAAAATACTAGGCAGTCTGATAAGTCCCTGGAAAATGAAACACGGAGACGTTTTTTTGGCCAAAGTCGGTTTCATTTTTCAACATACTCTCCTTTTAGGTCGATACAGCGAGTCCAACGGTTTTTTAACTTTTTGATACCGTCCGAAAAGTACTCGATCGGAAGGTCTCCAAAATACGCCTCAGTTTCAGCTATGAGCTCCTCATTTGAGTAGAAACGCTTACCTGTGAGCCATCTCTTCAGGTTAGAGAACAAGTAATAGTCGCTGGGGGCCGGTCTGGTGAATACGGTGGCTGAGGAACCAATTAGAAGCCGATTTCATGCAATTTTGTTTGTGCAACTAAGCATGAATGAACAGGTGCATTGTCGTGATGATAAAGCGGTTTTTTCTTCTTCAAATGCGGTCGTTTTTCGGCGATTTCGATTTTCAATCGGTCCAATAATGATGAATAGTACTAGGCAGTCTGATAAGTACCTGAAAATTCTAAGAGATGGCATTAATATTCACTAATGTGAACCATTTTCGTCGAGCTTGATCCTTGAAATGACGCCTGTCAAAACTTCAGCCATTTATGATTACGCATTTACAAGTTACAGCACTGAGAAACGACTAACCTCCGATTTTTTTTAACACCGTCGATTGGAACGATTCATAAGTGGTTTACCGAGTTTCGTTATGGCCGTACGAGCACAGTTGATGCTGAACGATTTGGGCGCCCAAAAGAGGTCACTACACCAGAAAATGTGTAAAAAATCCATGATATGATGTTGAATGATCCCAAAGTGAAATTGAGGGAGGTAGCTAATACTGTAGGCATATCATTGGAACTGTGGGCAA
Source organism: Belonocnema kinseyi (assembly GCF_010883055.1). NCBI lineage: Eukaryota > Metazoa > Arthropoda > Insecta > Hymenoptera > Cynipidae > Belonocnema > Belonocnema kinseyi. The sequence continues at coordinate 38,850,078 of NC_046661.1, read as the reverse complement.
TATCGTGCATTCAGTTTTGGGCATAAAGAAGCTCTGCGCGCGATGGCTGCCGCGTTTGCTCACAGTGGACCAAAAACGAATTCGTGTGACAACTTCCCAGCAGAATTTGGCATTATTTTCGCGTAAG
>NC_046661.1:38848567-38849851 GCF_010883055.1 Belonocnema kinseyi | reverse complement strand
TACGCCAATTAGCACAAATGGTAAGTTCCGACAGTGCCTACAAGTGTGCCTACTGGCCGCTAGATGGCAATACCGGTTTCATATGTATACACCTGGTATCTTCCGCTGCATAGATTCACGTGAAAGGGTACTTTTTCGGGAAAAGTATGAAAAGGGGGAAATTTTGAAGTGCCATATAATTAATTTCGAGTTCTAAATTATTTGTGCATTGTTCAAGGTGGTTTTCCAACTTTTTAAACGTTTTTCATTACGAGGGGAGGGTATGTATGACTTAGGGGTAGTTATTGGGTAACGTATTATATATTATCAAAGAGCAAAAAAAGTGCCAAAAATATCGCCTAACAGTGTTTTCTACGTTTTATTACTTTTTATGCTTTTTTCATACATATATATGTTCTGCTGCATAGATTCACGTGGAAGGGTAGTTCTTGGGGAACAGTATGAAGAGGGGGAAATTTTGAAGTGCAATGTAATCAATTTGGAGTTCTAAATCATTTTTGCATTGGTCAAGGTGGTTTTCTAACTTTTTAAACGTTTTTGATTACGAGGGGAATGTATGCATGACTTAGGGGTAGTTTTACGGTAACGTATAGCATATTATCGAAGAGAAAAAAAAGAGCAAAAAATATCAACTAAAAGTTCCTTCTAAGTTTGATTATTTTTCATGCTTTTTTCATACATATAAATGTTCTGCTGCATACGTTCACGTGGAAGGGTAGTTTTGGAGAAATTATAAAGAGGGCGAAATTTTCAAGTGTCATGTGATTAATTTGAAGCCCTAAATCATGTTTACATTGTTAAAGACAGTTTTCCCATTTTTAAATATTTTTGATCACAGGGGGTAGTTGTGTAAGACTTAGGGGTAGTTTTTTGTGAAACGTAATATATGTCATCATAGAGCAAAGAAAAGCAAAAAAATCCCCACTTATCGTTTATCACATTATAATATTTTTTAGTGAGTTTTCGTAGGTGGCGAAGTTTAAAGAGCAAACACAATTTTTTTAGCATAAAATTAGCAAAAAAATATGGTGTATTCAATTTTAATAATTTGCCTTGGTAACGGCGCTGAGTGGACGGACCTAATATGTTGTTAAGTATGAAAAATAAGCGAACAAGTATTTTTTATTTCTCTTTAAGGGCATGTGACACAGCTAAATACCTATATTACCGACCATAGTTTTCCAGTTCACTGAATGTTTTTTTGAACCTAAGAACTTTTTTTGTAAGTAAAATATCGAGCTGAAACTTCGGGAAATGTATAAGAGTGCAATAAAGTACGTTTAG
>NC_046661.1:38845200-38848467 GCF_010883055.1 Belonocnema kinseyi | reverse complement strand
TCTAGTCGGGAGTGGTGCTGACTGAAAACAGATGATTTGGAGCGATTCGCGCGCCATCTGTTGGTCATTCTAAGGACTTATTGAACTACCCTCGTATCTGTATCAATGAAATTTTTGATCAATGCTTAAACTATATGAAAATTATTTCTTGAATTTTAAACAACAATAATTGTATAAAAATTGTATGAAGAAATTAGTTTAAAGACTGTGCACATTTTTAAACATAATTGCTCATTCAGAAATACATTCCCTCGTGAAAAAAGTTTTCATGGCTCGAGCATAGCAAAACACTTGGAAATTTCTCGCTAAAGCATGGGTCACGGCTGAATGGTCAGAGAAAATTAGCCTGCGTTAAAAATGAAAATCTTAGGTTTGCCAATAGCCGACACGTCTGTAAATGGTAAGTTCACTACCCGGATGCACCGGGTCGGGCACCAGTTACTTAAGCACGTATTCTAAAAGAACTTTTAAAAAATTTTAATTGTGCCAATTACCAAAATAAATACCATTAGTGAGTTGACGATCCGAGTGAACCGGGTCGCGCACTAGATAGCTTAGCACTTATTCTACAAAAACTTTTTTAAAATTTAGATTGTTCCTACAGCAAAAATTCCTAAACATTGTGAGTCGACAATCCGGGTGCACCGGTTCGAGCAACAGGTAGTTTAATGCGTATTCTACGAGAACTTTTTTTTAATTTAAATTTTGGGAATAATGAAAACAATTTCAAATGGTCAGTCGATGACTCGGGTGCACCAGGTCGAGCCCCAGATAGCTTAACACGTAGTCTACGAGAATTTTTCCAATATTTAGACGGTCCCAACAGCCAAAGTTACTAAAAATTCAGAGTCGACGATCTGAGTGCACTGGGTCGAGCACAAGCACGTATTCTACGATAAATTTTTTTTAAATTTATATTTTAGGAATAATGAAAACAATTCCAAATGTTCAGTCGACGACTCGGGTGCACCAGGTCGCGCCCCAAGTAGCTTAGCACGTACTCTACTAGAACTTTTTAAAAATTTAGATTGTTCTAATATCCAAAATGACTAAAAATTGTGAGTCGACGATCCGGGTGCACCAGATCGAGCGCCAGGTAGTATAATACGTATTGTACGAGAACTTTTTATAAATTTGAATTTTGTGAATAATCAAAACAAATCCAAATGGTCAGTTGACGACACGGATGCACTAGATTGCACCCCAGACAGCTTAACACGAAGGGTGTGCAAAAAGCTCGAAACTTCAAGTCGAGTCGACTCGATTTTTTTTAGCTGAGTCGAGTCAAGCTCGGGTATGCTCGAAATGTCGAGTTCTCGAAATTTTCGAGCTACTCGAACATTTCGAGAACTCGAACGACTTCAAGTACTCGAAAGTTTCGGGGTTTCAAAGCTCTTGAAATTAATAAGAATTTCGTCAAATTCGGTACTAGGCAGGTTTTTGATTTGCTAACAGTGATTTTAAAATCAAAAGTAACAATTTAGGATTTTTCATCCAAAGCGGTGAATAAATTTTTTAGAATTTCAATAAATTGACGAATGAGAAATTTAAAAAACTGACGGGTTTCCATGACTGAGCATACTAGAGATCCGAAATAGCGACCAAACTTTGAAAAAATGTATTATATTCTGGGATCGGAACCTTTTAGCTCCGTTCCAATAATCAGGGATTCTGGAGGGGCTTGGGTTCGAACCGAACCGTCACATTTTCTAAAGAATCCGGTCCGAATCGAACCCTTTGTTTTTGTGAATCGCAACAAAAAGGTAAGTGTCAGTAAATTTATCGTTCAAATTTCATATTCATTTATTAAACATTGATTACCGGAACCTTATAGACTTTAACATATTTAGAGATTGACGTTTACACTTATTGCTTAAAAATTATAAAAATGTAAGTGTAAACGTAAATCTCTAAATAAGTTAAAGGTTAAAAGATTTCGGTATTTAATGTTAAATAAATAAATATGAAGTTTAAACAATAAATTTATTGACACATGCCTTTTTATAATGAATCAAGAAGCCACATTTGTACAAAATAATTAGCTTACATAGTTTCAACAACATTTAACTATCTGATATAAAAAAATGTGCCCGATGCGCGGTAAAACCTTATTGCGTGCTACGCGCGTGGTGCTTCGCGCCAAGTTTAAGTGCGCCTAGGGCGCGCAGGTACGCTCTTGTGCTTGGCACTCATTTTGGTATGTTAGTGCGTACACTTCTTCTACATTTTATCCAATATCATAAATGACCGATTACAACTGTAATCAGACAGCGTGGTAGAGCGACTCTCTTGAAACACCTTGAAAATAAAAAAGTTATAGCTGTTTGTTGAAAAAAAATCAAGTGCCATTATCCCTGAAAGGCCATCGTTTTTTTCGCAGAAAATGTTTTCAGATATAGCTGATTATAAGATCTAAAAGGTATGCTATACGAAAATTTCCACTTCTAATTTATATAGAAGTAAGAATATAAAAAAGAAAATTTTTTCATTTGTTCATGTTTTTATGTGGAAAGCTTTAAAATAATAATTTTTAACTTATTTATAACGTTTTTACATAAATATTGCTAAATAATTTAAATTTTATTTTCATCGATTTTAAGGTTTTAAAGTATATTTTTTGCTCTTTGTTTTGTATTTGCAGCTTTTTTAGTAGAATTGTAGAAGTTTTCGCAGTAAATTTTGTAGTTTTTTTTAGTAGACTTGACAGTTTTTTTCTTCTTTTTTTCCATTTCTTTAACTTCAACTAGTGGAGTTATTATGAGAATTATTATTTTAAATCTTTCCACGTCAAAACACGAATAAATAAAAAAAAATTCTTTTTTATATTTTCACTCTTATATAAATTAGAAGTGGAAATTCTCGTATAGCGTAACTTTTAAATCTTGTTATCAGCTATCTCTGAAAAAATTTTCCGCAAAAAAAGTGATGGTCTTTCGGAGAAAATCGCATTTGAAATTTTGTCGAAAAACAGCTATAACTGAAATTTTTAACTTTCTGAGAAAAAACTCAACGCGCCAAGAAATAGCATTTAAATCCAAGTGAAATGAGTCAAACATAATAAAATAAGTTTTAAAAATTAAGAAAATACGAGTAATTTGAAAATTGCTGTGCGACGACGTCAGATTTTGAGGTTATGTTTTAAATCGCCATAACCTCCGTAATTTTAAACTTAAGGGCATGTGACACAGCTAAATACCTATATTACCGACCACAGTTTTTCAGTTCACTGAATGTTTTTTTGAACCTAAGAACTTTTTTTGTAAGTAA
>NC_046661.1:38833801-38845100 GCF_010883055.1 Belonocnema kinseyi | reverse complement strand
CGCATACTTTGAATAAAATATTTGTTATCATTCTCTTGAAATAAATGTGTTTTTTTCTTGAAAAAATACCGGTTTCATATGTATACACCTGGTATATATGTGGAAAAAGGATACAAATAATAGAACTTATAAAACATTGTTAGTCGATTTTTTGCTCTTTTTTTGCTCTTCGATAATATATAATACGTTACCCAAAAACAACCGCTAAGTCATACATACCCTCCCCTCGTCATCAAAAATGTTTTAAAAGTTGGAAAACCACCCTGAACAATGTAAAAACGATTTAGAACTCCAAATTGATTACATCTTCCAGCGGAACATGTTCTGTTGCATACGTTCACGTGAAAGGGTAGTTTTGGGAATATTATAATGAGAGGGAAATTTTTCAGTGTCATGTAATTAATTTGGAGTTCTAAATCATTTTTCCATTGTTCAGGGTGGTTTTCCAACTTTTCAAAAGTTTTTGATGACGAGGGGAGGGTATGTATGACTTAGGGTTAGTTTTTGGGTAACGTGTTATATATTATCTGAGAGCAAAAAAGAGAAAAAAAAATATCAACTAACAGTTTCTTCTAAGTTTGATTATTTTTAATGCTTTTTTCATACAAATAAATGTTCTGCTGCTTAGGTTCACTTTGAAGGGTAGTTTGGGGAAATTATAAAGAGGGCGAAATTTTCAAATGTCACGTGATTAATTTGAACCCTAAAACATGTCTACACTGTTGAAGGTATTTTTCCCATTTTAAAAACGTTTTTGATCACAGGGGGTAGTTGTGTAAGACTTAGGGGTAGTTTTTTGGGAAACGTAATAAATGTCATCCGTAGGGGAATTGTCGGTTAAACTATTCCAACAGATGGCGCTACAAAAAGTAGATCTGTCTTTTTCATTGAATTGCATTAAGAAAAAGCAAAAATAATTAAAAACTTGATGCTGTTTGCAAATAAACAAAAAAAAATATATGAAAAAATAAGTCTAACTATTACTAATTATTAAAAAAAAGAAAAAGTCATGAAAATATGTAGTTTAATATGAATAAAATTTTATTTTGAGATACATTTTGAAAGCAGTTCGAACTTTATATTTTTGTGATTTATTTTGCTCATATTATTGATTTTATTATTTATGAAAGTTAAACAAAATTATTTTTGGTTAAAATTATTAATGTAGCTAATTAAAAAATTAATAATATTAAAGACCTCAATGACAGAGATATTTAAAACATATACATGATCAAAAGAATTAATAAAAAATATATGAGAAAGTGGATTTAATATTATTTAATATAATGTATATATTTATTTAAATTGAACCGAATATCATATATACATTTATACAGTGCAATCATTTATTTGTTGCTTAATCTTGAAAGCTTTTTTCTCGCTGCATTCAACCCCTAATAATTTTATTTAAAGGAGATTTTGAATTAAATAGTTAATTATATTATTGTAAAAATCATTTCTATAATAAACAGACTATAAACTATTAAACTCTATAAACAAACGTACCGCACTCATGATGGAGTGTAGGAGGAAACTCTATTTTTTCGTTCAACTTGACGCTCCGAACTTTTGTCTTCTCTATTTGTTTATTAATAATTTTCCTACTCAAAGCATGGAAAATTGAAATTTTTTGCATAACAATTTTTTACGCTTTGATAACTGATCAGGAAAACTTTATTTTGTCTAAAATTAATGTTTAGGTACTCATAAAATACAAAAAATTTGTTTATCATTCCATTTATTTGTTGGAAACAAATTTGATAAACAAATTAACAAATAGTCTTATTATCGGTAAAATTTTTTGGTGTTAAAAGTGCTTCACATTAACGTAGGAACTACATTTAAGAACAAAAATAATTTAAAAGTTTATAATAACTATTGTTATAAACAATTCTTGTGGCAAAATATTATAATTTGAGATTTTTCAAATTATTATTTCCTTCAAGTGCCATGAAGACTTCAGCTATTCCCTAAAACAATAAATATTTAATAATATTTGATAAAATATAACAATTTAAATTTTTGTAAATACATTAGATAAAGAAATTCAAAATTTTGGTCCTTTCGCATAGAATTTTTTTTTACACTGGAAATATTTTAAGCTGTTGGGCAAATAACTGCTACTCACAAAAATATGTGAGAAGTTAACAATAACCATGGTTATGAATAATTCTCGTGACAAAATATTCAAATGTAAGGTTTTATCAAAAGTTTTATTTTCTCGAATCGTTACAATGGCTACGGATATTCCCCCAAAAATGTATCTTTGATCATATTTAGTGGAACATAACGACTTACACGTTTATAAACAATTTACATAAAAAATGTCCCATTGTTGGCAGTATCACTCGGAAAAAGTCGGGTTTTCAATCGTAATAGATTGGAAATGAATCATAACACTGCATGCTAAGATTCACTCAATACAAAATCTTTTGACAATAACCCACCGACTTTGCCATCAAAGTAAATTTAAATTTGATAAAACATTAAGTTTAAATATTTTGTCACAAGAATTGTTAATAACAGTGGTTATTGTTAGCTCTTCTAATATTTTTGTGACTAGCAGTCATTTTCCAATAGCTTAAAACATTTCCAGTGCAAAAAAAAAATTTTCTATGAGAAAGGGCAAACATTTTAAATTTGTTTATCTAATTTGTTTACAAAAATTTAAATTAACATATTTTATCAAATATTTGTTATTTTATGGAATACCTTAAGTCGTTCTGCCCATTGAAGGAAATTATAATTTGAAAAATCTCAAATTCTAATGTTTTGACACAAAAATTGTTTATCACAGTGATTATTATAAACTTTTAAATTATTTGAGTTATTAAATGCCTTTCCAACATTAATAGGAAGCACTTTTAGCAACAACAAAAAAATTTCACCGATAATAAGACTTTGTTCATACTTTGGCTGGAAAAATTATTAATAAAAAAATAGAGGAGACAAAATTTTGGAGAGTCAACAATCTATAGAATTTAATGATCTTTAAGTTAAAACAGAAAAATTCAAAATCGCAAGAAAATTGAAGGCTCTAGACATTTTTGAATGAAAAAAGTGCATTTCCTCCAACTGTGCGTCATGAGTACAGTACGTTTTTTTATAGATTTTAATAGCTTATAGTCTGTTTATTTTAGAAATGAGGTTTGCAATAATATAATTAACTATTTAATTCAAAATCTCCTTATAATTTTTAAATAAAATTATTAGGGGCTGAATGCAGCGAGAAAAAAGCTTTCAAGATTAAGAAACAAATAAATTATTGAACTGTATAAATGTATATATGATGTTGGGTTCAATTTAAATAAATATATACATTATATTAAATCCATTTTCTCATTTATCATTCGTGTCATTGACTTTTTTCCAAATGATTCCCTCAAACATTTTAATTACAATTACCACTACTTTTTAAAAATATTTTCTTCAAAACTTGAATTTTTTAAGATTTTAAAGGAACAAAGATTCTTTACCTTGCAACTTAAGGTGTAGTCCTACATATTCTAATTATCATCATATTTATATTGGATATGAGTAATATATTTTTCATTAATTCTTTTGATCATGTGTATGTTTTAAATATTTGTGTCATTAAGGTCTTAAATATTATTAATTTTTTCATTAGTTCGAACTGCTTTCAAAATGTATCTCAAAATTAAATTTTATTCATATTAAACTACATATTTTCATGACTTTTTCTTTTTGAAATAATTAGTCATAGTTACTTTTATTTTTTTATATATTCTTTTTTGTTTATTTGCAAACAGCATCAAGTTTTTAATTATTTTTGTTTTTTCTTAATGCAATTCAATGAAAAAGACAGACCTACTTTTTGTGGTGCCATCTGTTGGCTTAGTTTGACCGACATTTCCCCTCCGGATCGTAAGAAAACTACTAACCCATACACATACACGGTGGAGGCAGGGGGCTGGTCGTCATAGAGCCAAAAAATGCAAAAAAATCTCCACTTATCGTTTATTGCATTTTAATCATTTTTAGTGAGTTTTCCGAGGAGTTTTCGTAGGTGGCGGCGCTGAGTGGACGGACCTCAACATATTTCAATTTAAAACCGATCGGTGAGAGGTGCTCTACCACGCTGCCTGATTTCAGTTGTAATCGGTCAAATATTGTAACTTAAATCGCCAGCTGTGATTTAAGTTTCTGAGGAATTACATTCATAAATTGGAACTAATCTTTTTTCCATTTGCTTTTAAAGAAGGTTCTTAAAACACCTGAGGCTTTGAAGATTACATTCCCGTTGCCATACTCGCCCTTCGCGCTCGTTGATTAGGTAAAGGTTGTAGACAAATTTGTACAGCATATAAGAACTAGATATGGTTTTCAATATAATGTTACTAAAAAAAACCATTGGTTTTTTTTTAAACTTAGTAGAGACATTAAACCGTAGGCTTTGATTCCGTTTGTTCAAACTTCAGTTCTAAGGCAACTCTACTTTGATTAATTAATCTAGAACATTTTTAATTTTTGTTCAATTGAAAAAGTTTATCAAGATAGTTGATAAATCTTGTTAGTATCCACTAAAAATAACGCTTAATGATCTCTTAATAACAAAATTCGCATATTTTTGAAAATGATCTAACTTTTTGATTTTGAGACTAAATGGAAAATTTCATGCGAATAGTTTGGAAATATATTTTATATCTAGAATAAATTTGAATTTACATGTCTTAATCTATAGAAAAAAAATTGCTCCAATTTTTGATAATTTTTGAAAACATAAAACATTAAAAATTTTTTTTCGAAATTAGAAATGTCATAAGGATAATTTGCAAGTATTTCTGTCGCGTACAGAAAATGTTGACAAAAATGTCTAAAACTCTTTAAAAAAATTTTATTTCAAATTTTGAAGAAGCTCTATTTTAATTTTGGTCTAATCGAAAATTTTAACTGAGCTATTTTTTAAATATATTTAATATCCGATTAAAAACTTTGAATAAAATTTCCTAATTTATCAGAAAAATATTTTTTTTCTTTTTTGTGAAAATTTTCAAAAGTATGTACCGTTTCTAATTTATATGTAAATTGACATTTTCTTTGGATATGGATATTTATTTGGATTTTCTCAGGTATGGGTTCATGCACAAAATGCTTGATACATTAAAGGGGGGGAGGGGATGTCAAAAAATCATTTTCCATTCAAAGAATAATGTTTCACAAATGGGAGGCATCAACATATGCCAGTAAAAAAAGGATTTTGTTTTACGGAAAAACTATGCAAAATAAGAAAAATACCAGCTAGCAAAATTGGTCATCTCAATAAAAGCTATAAATTGGTTTCAGACTTTTTTTTAATAAGACTCATTGTTTTTGTTATAATCGTAAAAAATTACATCAAAAATTAAAAATTAAAATATGCCAGCGCAACAGGCAGACTTTTAAAACATTATTTCAATGAATAAATGATCTTAAAAAGCTGCAAAAATATTGTCTCATCCTTCATTAATTTTTTTTCTTAGTTTTTCACGAAAATTTGATAAAAGTTTTTTTTCACATACGCCATGAAACTTTTCTATCAATTTTACCCCACTTATATTCCCTGAGATTGAATTACTTGATTAATATTATACACTTCAGTTGAAGAGAGATTAATATTTACCAGCTACCAATCCTGTTTAGAGTGTAACATAAGTGTACATATCTTTTTTTTTTTAATTCCTAAGGTAACTGGATTGTCTCCTACCCTAAAAGCATTCCTTATAGGGTGCTACGTACATAGAAAAAATTTTACCGTTTGTGAAATGAAATGCATAATTGGTTGCTTTATAATATAATAATAGTAATAAAATATCAGAAATTATTTAATGATCAACTTAGTATATTGTCATTTATTTTGCTGTTCTTTTTTAGTTGTGCTTACCCAGTGGCCTCAGGTTTCGTACCCAAAAGCATTCAGTGGAGCCAACATTTCACTCCTTCGTTCTTACCAAAGAAGACGGACACAGAACATATGGTTTCAGTCTTGTCTTCTACGAAGAATGCCGGAATCGGAACATTTGCGCTGCTATGCAAACTTTACAGGCAATGCACATCACGGAACTAAGTAGTGGTCAAAATGACACACCCAATTGGTAAGAAAAATGTCTTCATTAAATCATCCGTAAAATTTTATTTATGTAGAAAACATTGATTTAAACCCTTTTTTTATCAATATTATTTTTTAGTTCCAATTTCATTTCTTGATTTGTTTTTAATTTGAAAAACTTCGATTTTTATCAGTTTTTGTACTTTTGATCACTTTTAAATCTGAACGTTTTTCCCTTCACTCTTTGTGTGGTTCAAAATGCAAAAGTTTGAAAACATCAAACGTAATAAACTTTTTTCGCTTTTATTGCGAATGACAAGTAAAAAATATGAATTAATTTCAGTGATTCGTAATTGAAGAACAGCAGTACATAACTAGCTAACCAACAAAATGATCTTAAATGAAGGCTAAAAACTCGTGATCAAAAAAATGTATCATGTACGATGAAATGGATGTGGAAGTTGACAATCTCTAAGTGACATTAACCTAAAATTATACCAGCCTTGATTGCGGATAGCGACTAAAAAACAAATTTTTAATTAATAAACAAAATTATTCTGTCCCGAGAATATAAAAAATTATAGATCACGATTAACAGTATGAAAGACATTTTTGCGTTAGAAATTATAAACAAATATATTTTTTAAATTTAAATTTTAATAATTTCAAGAAACATCAATACTAAAAGGTTGAAAAAAGTATTGTTATGCCACATCAGAGGGGTGACTCACCATGCAAATGCACCGAGTCACTTTTGGGAAGGACGGCAGGAGATGAAACACTGGCGCCACTAGCGCCACGACCTACATTTGAATGACAGCTGATAAGAAACATGAAAGATGTAGTATTTTTCTTCGTTTTTGTAATATTTTGAACATTTGTGGATATTTTTAAAACTTCGAGCTTGAATTAAGCCAAGATTAACTGTTTCTAGAATTTAAAAAAAAATATCGAAGATTAAAAAATAGGCCTTAAAAACACTGGAAATGTCTTTTTAAGGATTTTAATATTCAAGCAGAGTAAAATGGTGAAATATAAAAAGAATACGTCTTCAAGGCAAATAAACTTAAAGTTCTAAAATGCCAATATAAATAATAGTTTTTCTAGTTTTACTTACTTGAATGATTCTAAGGTATTATTACATTATAATAAAAATACACAAGAAATTATAAAAATTATAATTTTTAATATTTATTATATTGTATTAATCGTCAAGATAGTAAAAAGATTATCAGTATGAAAGCTCTTAAGTTTACTGTACATTTAGTCACATATATATTTGAAAATTAGATTAAAATATGGAGATTTGAATTAAATATGGACTAAAGACATCGATGTATCGATCCGAACTATAGAGCAGGGTACGGCTCAACCCGTTCAAACGGAGTAAAAAGTATTTTTCCTCGTTCCAAAAAATAAGGTTGTACGTTGGCAACAAGCAATTAAGCGTGAAGAAAAGGATTTTATTATTAAACCTGGACATTCATTGTGTGAAGCTTCCTTTTTAAAGGATCAGATAATTTGGAAAAATGAAGTTTTAGCTCCTGATCGAACGGTTATGGCGGTAACTATTACGATTTCTTTACACCGATGTCCTTTAACCTAAAATAACCGAATGGCTCTGACGGTTTCATGTTTACATTGATTTTTAAATTTTGAGATATTCTTATTGTTGCCGAACTTTTAGATTATTTTGATTGTGTGTAAAATTAAGGTTTTAATAGTTTTAGAAATTTTAACAGTATTAAATGCAAGTATTAAACTATATTATAATTGTAAAATAATGATTTTCGGCTTAAGACGATCTCAGGGTACCGCAGCCTGCCTGATCCCTTGGCGACCCCTTTCTATTGTTTATATATTTGGTCACAAGAATTGTTCATAAGAATGGTTATCATAAACTTTTAAATTTGGTTTAAAATTTGTCTGTTTTGGTAAACTATCATTTTTATTTTGGTTGAAAATTATTTTTTTTTTAAATGTAAATCAATTGAAATCAAAAATTTTTCACCAAAAAAGGCAAATTATAAAAAAAAAACTACAAACTACAAAAAAGTATACAAATGGTTAAAAAGTTCTGTAAATCATAAAAAAAGAAACCCGCATGTTTCGTTAGCAATTAGACTCCATACATACTTAATTTAATACAAACAGTATTGAAAGTTCTTTAAGTAACGTACGTTCGTTTTTTCTTTAAGTAACGTACATTACAGTGCATTGCAGTTGCCCAAACATTTTAACACGGCAACGCGCCTTCAACTCGACCTCCATGGTAGGGCGAAACAGAATTCTATCAGCGATTCCCAAACTAGTGCCGACGGTCGGCGGCCAGACCGCGGTCGGGGGAAGCAACCCCGGGCCGGGCAGCCCCCTAGGGGGGAAGCCAGCCCGGGCCCAGCTCCTCGGAGCCCCCCCCCCATGAGGACCCTTTCATTGTCATGAGATTTAAGGCTGTTTTAATAACTAAAATCCTAAAGACATGGCTCAATTCAATTCTAATTATCTGAATCATTTGCCTGATGTTATTTTAAGAAAATGAAAAAAAAGTTGATGAAAATCGGTTAACATTTCGAGTAATTAAGCATATCTTTAAGTATATGCAAAATTACAAGAACTGTCAACTGGCATTGAAGATATTAACCGATTTTCATCAACTTTCTTTTCATTTGCTTAAAATCAGATTAGGAAATTGATTCAACTAATTAAAATTTAATTTATTAACATTTTAACATATTTTAATTTTTCTCAACCGGTTCTAATTCTCTCGCATGAAGCATGCAACCTCCCGCCTGACCGACAGTCAAGTATCCCCCTTGGGTTCTCGTAGAGGGAAAAAAATGGTAGGGTGGCGGCCCTGTCCCTCCCTGAAAACTGCAAAAAAAGTTTGGGGATCGCTGCCGTATACGCCAGCGATTCCCAAACTTTTTTCGCTCTTTCTGGGGAGCGGTAGAGCCGCCACCCTCAAATTTTTTCATAATACTTGAACCCAAGGGGGGCACTTGACAGCCTGTGATGCGGACATGTGCTGGTCTGTGGCGCTCGACCTTCCCGTTATAAGAAAATTAGAGCCGAACAGGAAAAATGGAAAATTTAGTTAAATAATCATTAGCGAATTTTAATAGGCAGCGTTAGATTTTCTGGTCTATGACGAGAACATTATAAAAAGATAGAAAGAAATCGGTTAATAACTTCAAAAGTTATTGCACTTTTGTTAAGCTGCAAAGTAGTCCAGTAATGTATTTTCTTAGACAAATTTAGTGAAAATATTAACCGATTTTTATGAACTTTTTTTGCATATTTCTAAAATTATATCACGAAATAGATTCAGCGCATTTAAATTTAATTGTGTCATACTTTCATAACTTCAGTTATTGAAACAGGTCTCAATCTCAGAACAATGATAGGCATTCATGCTAGGTCAAAAAAAATAGTCCCATGCTCACAGCGGAGACCCTGCCTTGGAGCCTACCGAGCTACCCGGCCCGGGGTGGCATCCCCCTAGCGCCGGGTAGCCACCCTACCCAGGGTAGCAGTTTGAGAATCGCTGCTATACACCGTTTAAATATCCCCTGTAACATAATGCAGAAGCCACCGGTTGATAGCCGTCCAGCTTCGAGATCGAGTCCAGCGCTGAACAATAGAAAAGATTCGTCGAGGGATCAAGCGGGCTGAGCTACCCCCAGATCGTCTTAAGCCTAATTTTCTTGCAGTCATAATGGTAGAGAAACCTAAATTAAAACTAGGGGTTTTGCCATCTCAATTTCCAAACTGCTTTGATCATTGTTCGACGGCTGACTTTTTTATTAGGTATTTCAGAATCCTTTGTCAAAAAAATCGCGCTTTATTAGACGACGGGTTTTTTTTAGCAGTCTTCGAACAATGCTCGCGGCAGTTTGGAAATTGAGATTTTGAAACCCCTGGTTTTAATTTAGGTTTATCATACCAGTCTGACTAGCAAAGAAATTATTATGTTACAATTTTTATTTACTTTAATACTTGAGTTTATTAAAAGTGGGACGATGGTCGTGGGGGCTAAAGCGTAGGCTTTGGACCCACTCCTTCGGCTTGCGGGTTCGATTCCCGCCTCGCACTCTGGAAGAGTCTCGGTGGCCCATGCGGTGAACACTAGCCTAGCACACTAGCCTAGCAAGGGAGTTGTTCATCTCCGGAGAGTCGTGGGACCGGCGGTAGCTCTAGAGAAAAAGGTTTTCTCTAAGTACTTAAGGCTGTTGCTCTTGGTGGTTCGGAACCCACCTTAAACTGTAGGTCCCCCTTCCACCACCAAGTAAGTGTGTGGAGGGTGTGTAAAGGAATAGAGAAGGTGTAAGAAAAATGTAAACCCTTAGGGGACACATTAGAAGCTTCCACTACTACTACTACTTGAGTTTATTAATAAATGAATGTAATTTTACATAAATGTTGAAACTCAGAGATAATTCAACACTGTCATTAATGTTACTTTTACATTTTTCTTACAGTTAGTAAGGGTCTTGAAATATTTTAAAAAAATTTTTAATTATTGATACTATAATTTTACACACTATCAAAATAATCTAAAAATTCAGTAACAAGGAGAATATATTAAGATATGAAAATTAATGTTGTCATAAAATCGTCAGACCCACTCGATTATTTTAGGTTAAGGGACATCAGTGTAAACAAATCGTAATACTTACCGCAATAACCGTTCCATCAGGAGCTAAAACTTCCTTTTTCCAACTGATCTGATCTTTCAAAAATATATCTTCACACGCTACGTGTCAAGGTTTAACAGTGAAATCCTTTTTGGCAAGCTTAATTGCTTGTTGCCAACTTTCAACCTCATTTTTTGAAATGCAGAAAAAAAAACTTTTTTTACTTCACTTGAGTGGGCTGAGTCGTACCCTGATTTACAGTTTAGAGCTATAAATCGATGTCTACCCATTTTGATTACATATTTATCCGCAAATGATTAAAATACGCCAAAAAGACGATAGAGTTATGACATTTCACAAGTTTTTACATGGAAAATAATAAAAGACAACGGGCAGACCGAGCGTCTCAGCGGTGGCGCCAATGTTTTAAGTCTCGCTGCTCTTCACAAAACTGACTCGCGCTGCTAATGTAAAAGCGAAAATCGTGTCACCCCCCTGGCCACATGCATGAATTCGGCCAAAGATATTACAAACGTAGATGCGGTACGGGGCGTCGGAGTGGGGAATTATATATATAGGACATCACATTTTCTGCCCTATCGAGGTGCTGCCCTCATCG
>NC_046661.1:38832604-38833701 GCF_010883055.1 Belonocnema kinseyi | reverse complement strand
AAAATGGCTGTTTAACGAACTCGATCTTTCTTTTTGGTCCCTCGAACAGTGTGTCAAAGCCCAATCCAATCGGACCAGTCTTTCGAAAATTATCCGATATACTCACAACAACAACGACGTCGCCGGACAGACAAATAGACCCCGTCGTAAAAACTTGTTTTTCTGACTCACGGGGCCTCAAAACGTCGACATTTGAAAAAATAAGAAAAAGTTATTTTTCATAAAAAACTAATACCTTCTCATTTTTGATGAGAATGCAGAAATTATCAACAAGATTTGTAGAAAATCTTTCAAAGAATAAAATTATTATCCCGTAACTTACAACCGAAAAATTACAATTTAAAAAAAATGAAAGTTGTTTTAAATATTAAGCTAGACTCGCGACCGGGACAAATCAGAAAATGAAAGTAAATTTGAAAATTGAACTGCAGTTCGAGTATTAAAAACTAAACAGTGATTGATTTTACAAGGTGATTTTAGACCTGTTCAAAACGATATCATTTACATATTTTAATGTTAAAATTTGAACTAATTTAATTGCAAAGCCTTAGTAGTGACACAAGTGTAAAGTTCGATTTAATGGCTTCTTAAATGAACGCCTTTATTCAATTTCATAATCTTTTTGAAGTATTATTTCAGTATAAAATATTCCATTTTTAATCTATTTGGTTCGGAAATTAAAAAAAAAAAACAATTTTCAATAGTAAACAATTTGAAAATGAATTGTCACAATTTCAGAGTGAAAAATTTAAACTTGGAATTTTACGATTATAATTATTTAATTTTGTTATTTGTATTTCGAAGGTAAAAGTATTTCATTTTGATTCTTAAAGAACAGTTGAATAAGCATTAATTTAGAAAAAAATTAAATAAGCTGGAGGTTTCTGAATGTTACAAAGAAAAGAACAAAATTTGGAGTTCCTCAAGAATTTTGAAATACTAGAAAAACAATAAAAATTTCTGGGTAGATTTAAAATGATTTTTTATTTTGAAATAGTACATAACTCAAAGAGAATGTTTAGAAATATTTCAAAACATTTCAAAAGATTTACAATATTAGAAAAAATCTGGAAGCTCTTAAAACAATTTCGTGTGCA
>NC_046661.1:38814668-38832504 GCF_010883055.1 Belonocnema kinseyi | reverse complement strand
AATAATTAAGAAATTGGAAAATACATACGAGAACTTTATTAGACGAATAGTCTAAAAAAGTCCGTAGAAATTGCAGACCACAAAATTAAAAATTAAAACTAAATAATATTAAAGAACTATATATAGACAATATATAGAATGAAAATTATAATTAATAATTTTATAATTAGTGGAAAATACATGAAACCGTAATATAAATTACCCATCGACTTATATTTGTGATATTTATTAAAAAAACCAAGCTTTGCAAAGTTATAAATGTAAAAATGTTTTAATTGACAATTTACTTTCAATCCAAATGGTTCTTGTCCAAGCTAAGCTTACCATCAGTGCGCCTCGAAGGTGTGCCGAGTGTTGCTTACAGCGCTCCAAGTGGCTCTTGGCAAACTATATCGATGTGTGCTTTCTACGGGGAGCGGTGGGTAGAGGGGAAGTGACTTTTTTCGCCGGACGCGCCGTCTATATTTATGGCGGGCAACTAAGCCCGCACCGCATCTACGTTTATAATATCTTTGATTCGGCCCTTTTCGACGCCTATGAAGCGGGACTAAAGCTCTACTTTTTCTCCCTAGGCCCTAGAGAGTAAAAAGTGGCTTTAAAGGTGAATAATGAACATTATACATTTATGAGCTCGCATTTTACGATAATCAGCCCACTCACCGTAAGAACTGTAAGGAAATTTGTGTAGCAGATGATAAAATTTTGCGATAATTTATGGAAAGTTATTATATATAATTGGTAAAATACCGTAATTTAATCAACATTTTCGGAAATTTATGGAAATATAATATAATATTACTAAAAATTGCAAAAAATTCATAAGTTTCCGGAAATATATCAAAATGTTTAAAATTGAATTTTGGGTAATTTATGGTAACTTACCATATTTACCTGTAAAATTTCCATAAATGAAAGAAAATTTCCAGAAATTTATAAAAATGTTTAAAATTTAGTTTTTGGTAATTTATGGTAAGTTACCGTATTTAACTGTAAAATTACCATAAATTTCCGGAAATTGATAAAAATGTTTCAAATTGTAATTGGGGAAAGATATTATATATCTTTGATTTGGGGTAAATCATGACAAGTTACCATATTTACATATCAAATTACCATAAATGACCGAACATTTTCATAAATTTTCGGGAATTTATAGACATTTTTAAGCGATTTTTTTCCACAAAAATGAAAATGTTAAAAAACTGAATTCAGAGATGCTATAAAATATCATAACGGACGTCCCCGGACTCTTTTTTGAGGGATAATAACAAAAAAGTTTATTGTGCTAAAGAAAAATTTGCTGAATTATTTTGAGGTTACATCGTTTTTCATCTCTGCCTTTCCGATAATTTGAAAATTATTGATGAAATAAACTGTTTTAATTTCCTGCAAACAAGGTTAGTTCCGGAAGATTAGTTACTATGTTTGTTGTAAGTCCAAAGTTTTCGGCCAAAAATATTGTGTCCTTTGGAAGTAACGCTCGGGAGAATTGTAGCACACATAACCTCGAAATATACACACGTTGTTAGCAAAATAAAATTTTTTAAAAAAATAAATACAAAAAAAGTGTGTGGGGACGTCCGTTAGCATGTGCGCTATCATTTCCCAAATTTTTAAGAAAAAACATTTATTATTCTAGAAACAAAGCCGAGGGAACCTAAAACTGGTAAAATCGACAATTTTCTAAGTATCACATGCCCTTAAATTAATTTTGGACAATTTATAAGTTATCATAAATTACCCTTAAGGGCATGTGGCACTTAGAAAATTAATGATTTTACCAGTGTTAGGTTCTCTCGGCTGTTTTGCTACAGTAATAAAGCTTTTGCCTTAAAAACTTGGGACATGATAGCGAACATGCTAACTGACGTGCCCGGACTCTTTTTTGTGGGTTAATTAAAGAAATTCAATTTTTACATTCTCATTCCTGAGAATGTAATGTAATCGTCCAAATTTTCGATCTCTGGTTTTTAACGGATCTTTACGTTTCGGCACTCTCAGAATCCGAAAATCATAAAATTTCATCGGTGTCTGTCTGTATATCTGTATTTATGGTTACCTGAATGTTGTAGCCACGCTAACTTTTGAAGGATTTGTCCAATCGAGTCCGCATTTGGTACATTTTTGAAAGTACCCAAAATGAAGGCTAAGTTCGTTAATCAGATATTTCGAACCAAAATTAAAAAATTGGGAGCATTTTCAAAATTTTGAAATTTTCAAAATTTTTGTCGAAGTTTCTTATAGATGGGTGAAAGACTTGCAAATTATCTAAATAGAATTTTTTTATTTTGATGAAAATTAGAAAAGTTATATACTTTTCAAAAATTAAAAAATTTTCAAAAAATATAAAAAATTATTTGTTTCATAGATCCAAAAATCTCATTCAAAATTTTCACTAGACACCAAATATATTTCAAAACTATTCTAGCTGATTTTTTCGATTGGCCTAAAATTTTAAAAATTATAGCATTTTCAAAA
Source organism: Belonocnema kinseyi (assembly GCF_010883055.1). Taxonomy (NCBI): domain Eukaryota; kingdom Metazoa; phylum Arthropoda; class Insecta; order Hymenoptera; family Cynipidae; genus Belonocnema; species Belonocnema kinseyi. The sequence continues at coordinate 38,830,026 of NC_046661.1, read as the reverse complement.
TTTTCAAATTTTTTTTCTTGATATTATAAAAATTTTGATCAAAGTTTCTTATATATCGGTAAAAGACTTACAAATTATCCAAATAAAATTTTTAATTTTCATGAAAATTAGAAAAGGTATATACTTTTCAAAATTTTGATAATTTTCAAAAAATAGAAAAAAATTTTTTTCATAGATCCAAAAATTTCATTAAAAATTTTCACTAGATACCAAATATATTTCAAAACTATTCTAGCCGAATTTTTTGATTAGCCCAAAATTAAAGAAATTAGAGCCTGCATAACCTAACTGTTATGCGCGAAGCGCGATTATTACAATGAGAATGTAATCGTCAAGGCTGTAGGTACTTTGAGAACCTTTTTTAATGACAAATTAAAAACGAAAGTGATCAGCTTAACTTAAGAAAACGGAAAATGGTTAAACAACCACAGCAGGGCCCTATTAGGATCAGGAAAAATAAAATGTGAATATTATTTTGCAATATCAGAATAAGTAGTGCCAGGCCAAGGTACACACAAAAAAATTGTAATAGACATTTGATATAATAGTTTTTAACATAGAATGTAGAAAATTTTGCACTGTGGTTTGTGCACAAATGTGGAGGATAATGCAAAGACCGAGCGCGGAGCGCGACATAAATATATTATCGAGCGCGAAGCGCGAGAACTGACAGTCGCGCGCCCTAGGCGCGCTCAAACTACCTAGCGAAGCGAGCCGCGTGCGCAGCGCACTTGGAGAATGTGCCCGCGAAGCGGGCGGATTTTATAAAATTTGATTAATGTGTGTGATACTTAGGAAATTCTATCGATTTTATCAGTGTTAGATTCCCTCCGCTTTTTTCCTACAATAATAAAGATTTTGTCTTCAAAATCTGGAGAATGATAGCGAACATGCTGACGAACATCTTCGGACTGTTTTTTGTGGGTTAATTCAACAACAAAAATTATTTTGCTAAATTTTGATATGTGTGTATATTTCGAGGTTATGTGTGTTACAATTCTCGCAATTCTCTTCCATAATTATTCTTGAGTGCTACCTAAGCATCGTTACGATAGAGACCTACATAATCGGAATGACAGAGAGCTGAAAAATGATCCTAACCTCAAAATAGTGCACATGCATAAAATTGTTATTTAGCACAATTAATTTTTTTTGTTAATATCTCTAAAGAAAGAGCCGGGCTCTTTCTTTAGTCCGTTATAATATTTCATAACATTTCCGAATTTTCTTTTAAAAAATTTTAATTTTTGTGGAAAAAAAGCCGAGGGAACTGAACCTGATTTACCACACGATGAAGTGTCACATGACTTAAAATTACCGAAAATCATGCTTGCTTTATTGGAAATGTAATATGGGCTTAAATCATGACTGTATTTCGAGAAATTTCTTCAATCATCCATTTGTTATAAAAAATATCGTATGCGCCAAGGGGGAGGGGCTTTCTCTCCTTCTAGGTGCATAATATACTATACTTTGTCAAAGTTTTTACTCAATCGTTACTAATATTTTTTTTTTATAGACTATTGTATTAAAGATTATAATTTTGAAAAAATCCTTTTAAAAGAATGTCTATTTGATTTTTTCAGAATTTTTTATGCAATGAACCCATTTTCGATCAAAATGTTGGTAATCTAGCTCTGTGTTACAACCTTCTTTTATTGGTTCATCCAATAAATTAAAAGTAGATTAAATTTTATGAAATGTAACAATACTCAAGTAAATGAGGATTATTCCTAGTGTTTCTGTTTTTAATTATATTCTCTTTCTTTCTTTTTTCTTTCTGTTTTTTAATACTTTGTAGCAGTGAGAATGAGGAGATTGAGAGTTTTCTTTTTAGTCAGAGAAAAGGTCAAGAAAGTCACAATACAAGGTCACTGCCAAGGCACTTTAAACTATCGGCTCACTCGCCTGGTACAGCGTTAGCATATTATGACTCGACAAAAGATAAATTATTAGTAACAAAATCAATATCATTGCTGTGCCAACAACCTTATCTTCATGCAGCACGAACCTTTCTGACGAATCTTTACAAGTAAGTGATAAAAAACTGTTTCCCCTTTTATTAATAGTAAGAAATTATAAAAAAATGACAATTTGATGTCAGGAGATTGCTTTAATCTTTTCTTAAATTCATTGATTATATTTTTTTTAATATTGCATGTATCCGCAAATATTTAAATAGTTTAATTAATAAAAGATTCCTGATTTCTTGAAATCATTTAATATTTCAAATGATATGATAATTAATTCAATCAGATTCTCCACTGACCTGAGAAATCGGGAAATGACCGGAATATTAGTTCAGATTAATTCAGGTTTGCATTACAGTTTGGCTTTAAATTTAAATTTTAGAAAATTATATAATTTATAAAATGAGTTGTTAATATTTCAATAATTTTTAATTCATAATGTTAAGAATTGAATAATTTTAGGTCAAAATGAAGTTGAATTGCATTGAATAATTTCAAATTTATATTGTTTACATTTACACCATTATTATGTGAACTCGTCTGTAGATTTAACAACTATTTTTCAATTTCAAAGCATTAATATTTGAAATTTTTTATCTTAAATCCTTACTAATTCTATCATTTAAAATTCAAACAGAAATAGAATAACTTTGAATTAAAAAAGTTGAATAGTTTTTTATTGAAACAGTAAAAAAAATTCGTTTTAAATTTAAATAGTTCAAACTTTCATAATTATAAATAAGTCTAGAGTCTTGAGTGACCATCCTCTGAATGCTTCTATTAGTTCTAACTTCTGCAAATTCAAATTATTTCACTGTAAATACTAGTAGCTCGACATTTTTAAATTTTAAACGTAAAAAATGTTACATTTTTATGTTGTTGATGCTTAGTACTGACATTATTTATGTCTGAAGTACAGAAAATGAAAATTGCCGAATTTTGATGGGTCATATTTTGGAATTGTGCTATTTGAAATGCTCTTCATTCAAGAATTATCTTTTGAATTTAAAATTTAAACGCTTAAAATCTAAAATCATTCTACTTAGAATTATTTAATTTTATAAATTCTACATGAATATTGACAAAATTAAATTTTGGAAAAGCGAAAATTTGGTAATACGTTTGAAAATATAAACACTCTCAAGTTTCTTAACTTTTTGTTTTTGAACAAGTTATCAATTGAAAAATAAAATATTTAAAGATAAATTACGTTTTCTTGTAAATATTAGTTTCCACGAAAGTTCCAATTTAAGTACAAGGAGCAAAATTCGTATCCTTAAAATGTAAACTGAATAAAATCGTTTTAAGACAAAAATAAATTAAATGAAGGCTCAATAATACATTTTTCATTATTAATTTTTTTATTAGATGTGTACCTAGACATCCAGGTCCTGGATTAAGTTTGGAGTCCTACGTCTACAATCTCCTCTACAACGTCCCTGTACCTCTTCCTGGGAAATCATTAAAATTTTTCGTTCCTAATGATGAACCAGCAAAATCGCCTTTGGATTTGGTGATATACCAACCGTCTCTTGCCCATGAGCTAACGCTCCTGGATTATGCTATTAAGGACATGTTTGCGTGGCTAGGGGTCGATTGTGTAATTCAATTATTCACCTGTGTTCTTCTGGAAAATCAGGTTCTACTGAGGAGTTCTGATTTTCACAAACTAATGGTTGTCTCCGAGTGCATCACTACTCTCCTTTTTCCCTTTTCTTGGCAGCACGTCTACGTTCCTATTTTGCCTGCCAGTCTTTATCATTTTTTAGATGCTCCTGTGCCCTTCATTATGGGATTACATGCACAGAGTGAAGGCGGAATTTTAAAAATTGCAAGCGAGGTGAGATATTTTCTTGTACGTTTTAAATGACAATCATTTCTATCTTTTAAAAAACATATTTTCAAATTTAAACGACTACAAATTCTGACCTTATCATGTTTGTTCACTTACGAATTGAGATTCAGAAACTATTTCTAAATTGAAGCAATGGAATCACCTTTTAGAAAAATACCCATTTATAATGTATATATTTTTGAATTTTAGGTTTTTAAATTCAATCAATTTAATCAATATATCTTTAAATTGATTTTTCAAATATAAATAAATGTACATATGATGTTTTAAATTTGAAAACTTTCGAATTCGAGAATTTTCCAATTCTATCGCTTCACATAAATAAAAATTTGTTGTTTAAATATTTCGTGCGCTTCAAAGTTTCTGTTTTTTTATTTATTTATTTTTTATTGAAACGATTTAAAATGCTAACTCTTTTTAATTTCGAACTCTTGAAATATAAATTACGTTATGGAATTAATAGTGTTGAAAAAAACGTATAGTATTGCATTTTCTAATTTGGCTGATTTCACCTTTAATTTCAGTGCCTTCAATTTTAAGATTTTTAAAAGTTTATGGCTGTCGAATTTATTTTCAATTCTAAACTTTTTAAGGAATAAATCAATGAGCAATTTCATCGTTTTGTTTATTTATCATGTTGACATCTTCAGGTTTCCAAATTTAAAAGTTTCACAAATTGAATGCTTTCAAATTCGAGAATTGGGATATTCTGTTCTACTCAATGAGTATGCGTATAAACAAATTCATTGTTTAAAACATCGGGACTTTCAAAAGTTTAATTTTTTTAATTAGGTTACCTTTTTAAAAATTTAAATACTTCTAAATTTTAACAACAAGAAAAATTTGATATGTTAAAAATTAATATGGCTAAAAAACACCTTTAATTTTGTTGAATTTTTAGTTAATTTATTTTCAATTTATAACGCATTTAATGATTTTCAATTCGGAACAATTTGAAACTTTTATTTCATTAAGGAATCGATTACGAAATATTGGATTTTCGAATTTGACTCTTTTTTAGGTGCTCTAAAATTCGTGGGATTTTAAGATTTACGTGTGTTTAACATTTTATATATTAAGATACAATTACTTTTAAATATCAGTACCTTAGATAAAGCTAAATATTTTTTAATTCAACAATGCAAAACTTAAAAGCCCTTATATTAAATTCTGTTGCCTTCAAGAAATAAATAAAAAAATTTTAATCTGGTTTAAAATTTTGTACTCTTTTAAAATAATTACTTGCTTGCAAACTTTTTAATGACATTACAATAAGTGTTTCTTTTATTATTTTTTAGGCAAATCTGTGTTACGTGGATATTGATAAACAAACGAGTCAATTTCCAGAGGAATTGCCCGTTTTCCCACATAAAATGCAATTTATCACTGAGATTCGATCGCTTTTAAACAAGTACAAAGTACCTCATTCGGAAAAGTAAGTAAATAGTTTAGATACATTTTTAAGGCTCTAAAATCATTGTTTGTGTTATTTTTTTTTTTTTTTACTCTCGGGTCTCTAGCGACCCGAGAAATCCGAGAATTTTCCGAGAATTTTGTGTACATTAAAGATCCAGGAAATAATCGGCCATCAAAAATCTAAATAAAAAGTTTATTTTCTGCGTAAAACGATTATGAAATAATTATATAAGTCAATGTCATTAGCGTATGACGAGTTGAACGTTGTCGGTTTATTATCAGCCAATCAGAAGCTAGAAAATCTTTAAATTTGCTAACCAAAACCTGGAACAGGCAATACATTTTTCTACAAATGCCGGCGTAAAAAAGTCAAACTCAGAAAAATTTCTTGTTCAGCTTTTGCTTCCATATTTTTGCTATTTTCTTTCGAAAAGTTTGTTATTTATAAACACGGAATTTGGAAAAAAAAATTTTTCTATTAAATTTCCCATCGAATTATGGTTCTCAGTTTTGAATTTGAATCTTTAATATTGACAATTCAAACGCACAATAATTCACGCGTTTAAAATAAATGACGTTAAACTACAACATTTGAAATTGTAAACTATTATAAAATGCACAGTTTCAAGATTTCTGGTTAAAAAATATGAATCCACGTTATGATTTTTATTGCTCTAAGTTAAAGAATGCATTAATACATTTTTTAATTATGTAAACTATATAATTTTCAAGCAATTCTCTTTTAGAAATATTTTTTAATTGTTTAAAATAAAAAAGTTTCTAAATCAGAAGTTAAATTATTTTAATTTTAAACCTTACAAGTTAAAAATTTAACAAAATGAAGCAATTAAAATTTAAATTTATTACTCTCAAAGTTTTAAGATTAGAGGCTTTCTATTCGGAGCAATTCAGTTTCCAATTGTTCACTTTTAAATATTTGATTTTTCATTTTAAATAAATAGTGAAATATTCCTAAATATTTAAAAAGAATTAATTTTTAATTTAAAAATTTTAATTTGTGATGGGTTATGAATCGAATATTTTAGAGTTCAGACTGAAACAATATTTGAACATATGATTTGAAGTTGAATAAAAGCAATTAATTACACTGCCCTGCAAATTAAAATTTTTTGATGGGAATAAGATAGCACCTGTTGTTTCTGATTGAATTTTTCGTGCTGAACACAAATCTGGATTCAAAAACTTCCCATCACGTCACGTTTTTGAGAAAATATGGGTTGAAACCCCTAAAACAGGAATTTTTAGCCATTTTTGAAAAATTGTAGAGCTGAGCCATGGCGTGCTATAAACTTTGCTAATATCAGAGATTAATTGTTGAAAGAAGCCCTTTCAATTGAGCCCTATGTTAAATTAATCGCATGCGCTCTTAGAGCGTGGGTGTGTTTTTGTCTAGAGTCTAGAAGTGGAGGAAGAAAATGAAAACAGAAAGGATTTTAACATACACCCACGTCCTGGCATAATAAAATGTGCAGTGCTTTTCGTACATATTTCGTGCATGTTCGTGATCAGCGACGCTTAAAACCCCCTAGTAACAAGTTTCAAGTGAATGCTATCAAATTTTGAAAAAATGGTTGGCCATATTGGATCCGCTATTCTGAATTTTTTAAACCTAACGGCATATTCATAATCAGCGACCCTTAAAACCTTTGAAAGCGCTGCACATTTTGTTATGCCTGGGCGCGGGTGTAAGTGTGTTAAAATCCTTTCTGTTTTCATTTTCTACCTCCAACCCTAGATTTGTTTCAGCCTTTAATTTCTGATATTAGCGAAGTTTGTAACACGTCATGGTTCAGCTCTACAATTTTTGAAAAATAGCTAAAAACGCCGTTTTCAGGGGTTGCAATCCCTATTTTCTCAAAAACGTGACGTGATGGGTACTTTTTGAACCCAGACTCGTGTTCAGCACGAAAGAACAATTCGGAAACACTAGGTGCCACCTTATTCACAAAATTCATGTAGGGCAGTGTCATGAATCTATTAATTTGATATTATTTAAAAATTGAAAATATTTTAGAAAGTTTCAACTGGGCGTTTATATTTTTTTAACTATTAAGGCTTCGAAATTAAAACAGTTCCACTTTTAACGTCAAAATCTGTGAATTGCTTCATGTTGAACAGATTTAGAAGATCAAAAATTGAAAATTGTTCAACTTAAAGATTTTAGAATTACGCGTTGTAAACTGAATTAAGAAATTTCAAATGAATAAATAGGTTTTTCTTTTTAAAATTTGTAACATTCTCGGTAGAAAAATAAATTGCGACTGTTATTTCCCATTTTACCCGGTCTCAATCATTCCCTGCCATTTTTTGGACCAGCGGCTACCCTGTTTTAAAATTATTAGTAAGGTAAAAATTAAAAATTCAAGAAGCATAGGTGAAAAAAATTAATTTTTCAAATAAATTGCTTTCATGCTTTTGTGAATATTAAAGTACTCATTTGTTCTGACAAATTTTTAATTTGAAGTTTTCAAAAGTTTAATTTTAGTAATTTTTATACCGTTTTTAATCAACTAAGATATCGTAGAAATTTTTCCAAGTAATTTTTTAAAATTTAATTATAGTTTTTGTATGTTTCATGTTGAGCTATCATTACTTTGAAAAATGAATACTTCGTATTAAAGGCTTTTTCACAAGTTCAAGAATCAATTATGTAATTTTGCTAATAAGACAAATTAAATTTTTTCTCAATGTACAGGCAAAAGATGTAATATTTTTGCTTCTAGTATATTATACTACTTTGAAATATATTTTACCACTCTTTTATGAATGTTTAATGTTTTATATTAATTTAACATGGATGTTTTGACAGAACTGAGCTAATTATTTTTTGATTACGCCAATATGTAAATTTGCAACAATCAAGTCGTAATAGTTTTGAATTGTAAAATCCTTAATAATAAATCTATATGGTTCAAGTATAAGAATTTGTTCAATGTTTATAACTTATTTCCTCCAAGTTCAGAACCTTGCAGACTTTAAGGAAAAATTAGCCCAATTTTGAAACCTTACATACTTGGATGATTTCAAAAGTTGGTCTGCCTTCTTTTTAAATTTTAAAATTGCAGTAATAATTGTGTTATTTTTCTGTTACACATCATAATTTTTTGACTTAATTTCAAGGTATTTTCTATAAAAATGAGCATAAACCAGTATTCTTGGTAAAATCATACCGATTCTGATCAAAGAATATTTATTTTGTAAACTTTTCTAGTATCTCTTAGTATCTTTTTCATTCTCATCATTTATAATTGAGAAAGTATTAGATTTATCTTAAATTTAACACTACAGTTTTAACGGATCTCCATGTTTTGAGACCCCCTGAATCCGAAAATCAAGTTTTGAGGATGGTGTCTATCTTGTTTGTTTGTCCGTTCGTAAACACGATAAATCTCCAAAAAATGAACGGATCAAATCCATCTTTGTCACATTTCTTTAGGTCCTAAAGAAAGAACGAATTCTATAACCAGCGAAAGTCGAAAATTCTAATTCCAAACGAAGCGACGACAGATACGAAAAAAAGTTTTAGAGGAGAATTGTAGCTTTTTAAAAGAGCTATACATTTCTTCTTAACCATTTTTTTAAAAGACTTAATATTTTGGTTTTATTTTTTCGAAAATACTACGGAAAAGTAGAAAATTCAAGTTTCGAGCCAAACGACGTTAAAATATAGGAAAAACCTCGAGAAGTAATTATACTTTTTAAAGGTCCTAAACAAATTTTCGAAACTATTATTTGATAGGGTTTAATAGGTCATCTCGGGTTTATTCATCAAAAATACTATGAAGAAATAGAAAATTCAAATTTTCAGCCGAATGACGTAAGATACGAAAAAAGTCATGAAGAGCAATTATAGTTTTCAAAAAGTCCTATAAAATTTGTTTTAACCATTTTACAATAGGACTTGTCATTTTGGTTTTATTTATTGAAAGTAGTGTGCATAAAATCAAAAATTCAAATTTCGAACCAAACAGCGTGAGATAAGAAAAAAAAATCAACATGAAATTGCAGCTTTCAAAAAGTCTTCCAAAATTTGTTTTAACCATTTTTTTATTGGAATTGTCATTTTCGTATTATTTATCAAAAATAATACTAGAAAAGAAGTAGAAAATTAGAATGTTGAGCCAAACGACGCAAAACATGGTTAAAGGTTTTGGACGAATTTCAGCGTTTAAAAATTCCTACAAGATTTCTTTAAATCATTTTTTGATAGAATTCCTCGTTTGTAATTTATTTATTGAAATTGATATGCATTTTCGAAAATTACAATATTATGGCAAAAGGCGCGAGATACGTAAAAAATCTAAAAAAACACTTGAAGGATATTTTTTTTACCCATCAGAAAAAATATGAAAACGAACATTTTTAGCATAGAAACGCTAGATATAAGAAAGAGAGCATAACAACGTCTAAAGAAAGGATTGCCATTTTTTCTTGCAGGATAATAAGAAAAGAAATATACATTTTAAAATGTCTGTCAAAATTCAAGTGCATATCGCGAGTGTGACGATGAGAATATGTAACTTGAAGCCGACAGAGCTTAGAGCAAGTTAATCTTTAACTATACTTAAGTAAGAACAAAAATCAAAATATGAAGACGTATTTACATACTGGGATCTAAGAGAGATATTTTTTATAAAGTTTTATTCAAGCATTCCAAGTTAAAATAATAAATGTCCAAGCGCGAAGCGTGAGGTAATTTAGTATCAAGCGCTAAGCGCAAGATCCAACAGACTCACGTTCTAGACGTGCTCAAACTTGCGAACCGTGCGCACAGCGCGCGATGAGTATTTGGCACCTCACTGAGCAGATTTTTTAACTAATAATAAGGTGTGAAAATGAAACACACATGTCACAAGAAAACCCCGGGAAAACGGAAGTTCGATCCAGGAAATCCTGGAATTTAATAATGAAGTTTCGCTAGACATCCTATACTTTGTACATTTTCTAACGATTGTGATTATTTTATTTTTAGGACTGATGCGATGGTTATGAATTATCTTAATGGTGATATCATGACAAGTAGTTTAACGCTTCCTGGTTCTGGATTTCATCTTCCTCGAAGAAAATTCTCGTTACACGACGTTCTCGATTGGGACAGACCTGAACCTCCAGTCCAATCAGACGCTTTGCAAAGAATTGTCGATATCGTCAGACGGACAGGTAAATTTCAAATTAAATTAGTATTCAAATTTTTATTTGGAACAATTCCTGTTAACAGTAATTTTGAAATACATCTAATTAATTTGGCACAGGTGTTACTTTGAATGATATCGAAGCCGTCGAAAACACGACGACCAAGAAAGTACTCACACCTGTAGAGGAATATCAAGAAACGCTCATTTTCAATAACGCGATTAGGGAGATTTTTATGAACCGTTTTGTGCAACTTTTTTCGAGTTACGAGCACTTTGTCATCCAACCAAATCAAGTAAATCTCTGCCTAACTTTTCTGCAATTACTTTTGTGTTCTGAAAAATCTTTTAAAGTTTTCAAATTTTAGTTTAATTTAATTTAGATATGTCACTAATTCTATTTCTGGTTTTAGGATAAGGATGAGTGGTTGAATAATAGAGACAGTATGCACGTTTTCGATAAGGCGACTTTTTTATCGGATCAACCTGCTCAACATTTGCCCTTTTTGTCAAGATTCCTTGAAACTCAGATGTTTGCATCACTGGTTGATTGTAAAGTGATGTCAACTTGGAATGAATTGGACTACAGCATCAGACTCTTCGATCACAGAATTTCTCAATTAAAGTATGTAAACCATGTTTAGTATTGAATACCTTCCATTTTTAAGTACCAAGTTATTATATTTAATTCTGAAGATTTATAGCAGATCCTACAATTTGCAGTCCAAAATTAAAATCTGTATTCTAAAAAATTTTCTATTTTCTAAACTAATATTTGAGTAGAAATAACTGAACATTGATAAATTAAATAAAACATTTTTTGCTAATTTCTTGCTTCACCTTCATGTAATAGGTCGTAAAATACGAGTTTGCCCCCCCCCCCCCCATGCTCCAACATCTTATTAAAAACAATTTAGTTACTAATCGACACAAGCGAATTACGAAATGATAATTAGAAGTTATTAAAATGAAAAGAAAGAAAATGAAAATAATATGGAACATGCCTTATGCAATTATGATTTGATATCAGTTAATTTTGTGCATTAATTTCCTTGAAATTTCTTTAAAGTATTACAAAATTCCTGGAAATCCTGTGATCTTAAATGAAATATGATTATATTCCTTGAAATCTCTTGAAATATTTGAAGTTCCATGAAATTGATGTATTTAGCAATATTTCAAAATATGTTTATTTTTTAAGTGACTGCATTCATTAAAATATAAAGTTTCACTGTTAATAATATTAAAGTTTGAAAGTTTATGCAAATATTCCCATACGTTTTCGCGTAGAAATTTGTTTTCAATAATTATAAATATGTATATAATGTAAAATTCATTTGGCTTAACATTTTATTACTATTCAAGAGTCCTAGGGCAACTAATTTCGCAATAAAAATGGAAACGACTGTAGTTCAATATTTCTTTTTAGGAAAAGGGTTGGCGAAGGAATAATTAGATCACCGCGATACGAAGCCTGCACAAACGTAATGGAAACACAAACTTCGTTGGAACAAAGGCTGAATAATGTGGACTTCGAAGCGAGTCCTCCGACTGAAATCGTTCCACACAGAGCTGCTTACTTTAGAAGTTTTCCTCTCCTCGATAGAACGGCTCTTAACAAAGAACCCGCTCAAAGGTATTTAAAAATTTTTCGTATCTTTCAAAAAATTTGATTTTTAGAATTCTACAAGAAGGAGTAATATGATATTTTCATTTCCCGCATTCCGCAGCATTCTCCGGTAAGAATTCATAATTATTGTAATTCGCGTGGTTCATTTGCTTGTGATGATGTATTACATTTTTTTTTTAATGTTTGTATCCAAACTGACGTGGAATTACCCTTTTTATTTTGATTAATTTTTCATTTCAAATTCATTCAATTTTTGAATGGATTGAAGCTTTAAATTTCGCATAGTCCAAAGAAATGTTTTACTGTTTTAAACACACAGTTTTCACGTTATTCTGACGCAAAATTGGACGATTATCTATCATTTTTCTCCTCTTACTAAAAAATGACCAGTAATCGTCAAATTTAACATCAAAATTATTTAAAATAATTCCTCTTTCTTAATTCATTGTAATAGTATGTTGTTTGTACAGTCGGAAGCTTTTTAGTTTTTAATGGGTTTTTTTAGAAGCGCTCTATCTTTTCGCACTGTTCTTTATTTTATTTTTGAAGCGCTTGGATTTTATCTTGAATTTTAAATTCTAAAAGAATTTGAATTTTAATATTATTTTTCCGTATTTATTTTCTTATTGTTAGACTTTTTTTGTTATATAATTTACCATGTTTGTGATCAGCAGTAGACGAGGACAAACTCAGTGGAAATACAAGATGAAAGGGCTCGAGTCAAATGGGAAAGCAACAACACCCCAAGAAACTCAATCACCGAGGCCTCAAACAAAATTCTCTGCGGACATGAGTCCGGCACTCATTGCCCAAACGAATTGGACTTTCGTTGAAACTTTGCTGAAGGTAATGGTAGAAATTACAAAAAAAAAGCATTGAAATTGAATAATTTTGAATTAAAAAGTTGATGCAATACTGCAAATTGTAAAGCTAGAAATATAACAGTTTCAAAATGATAACAAGAATAATTTCATATTGCAGTATTTGATGCGTTCATCATATATTAACTTCAAATTGAATCAATGCGATTTGGTTGAAAATAAACATGATTTAAGTTGAATTATTTTGAAATTAAAAATTAATGTGCTTGCAAGGAAACAATGTTTAGTTTAAGAATTTAAAATCCTATAATTTGATTTGTCTCTTCATGAGTCCAGGAAGAGTCTGACCATTTAATTTCAAAATGTAAGCCTTTATAATTTAATAATTTTAGATTGAACACGTTAAGGACATAAAAGTGAAGAAGATTTTAATTAAAATCGTTATAAACATTTAATTTCGATATATAAGGGTTTTCAATTAAACAATTTAGAGTAAATTTATTTGGAAGAGCAATATTTTTATCATAAAAGTTTCGCAAAACAATTTAAAATTCATAAGCGATTTCCAATGGTTTACTTTTAAATATATCGAATTTTGATTGTCCTGAATTTGAAATTGCTTCATTTAGAAGGCATGAATTTTAAATTATATAATGTTGATTGATTTCATTGTTATTTAATAATTCTATGCACTTCAAATTCGAAAATACTTTACATTGAAAGCTTTTAACATGCAGTTGTTCAATTTGAATTTTAAAAATTGTAATGAGAAAGTAGATTACATGTTCATCTTGAATAAAGTTTTATATTGCGAATGTTTATTTTAGTTACATATTTTGAAATAGTATAATTTCCTTTACGTTTTATCACGAAATACCATTTCGTTATTAAGATCTGATAATTTATCTTGGAAGATTTTCAATTTTGAATTGTGTGTTTTGCAACGGCCTGAAATAGATCAATTAAATAAGTATTTAGAAGTTTTTAATACTTAGTAAAAGCAACGTTTACAAATTTTGACTACTATTTTGTAATATGAGGACAAAAATGTTGATAGCACTAAGAAGAAAAAGGTTTTAATTTTTATTTGAAAATATACACACTCAAACTCAAAATTCTATAGTTAATATAATTTTATTGTAACAGGACTGTAAATCGAAAACGAAGCGAATGTTGGTTGAAAAAATGGGATCAGAGGCTGTGGCTTTGGGCCACGGTGGCGAGTCTCTCTCCGATGTAGAAGAAAACACTTTAGTTGCAAGTCTGTGTGACTTACTTGAGCGAGTCTGGAGCCACGGATTGCAAAATAAACAGGGCAAAAGTGCTCTTTGGTCACACCTCATTATGTACCAGGAGTTAGACGAGTGTAACGACACATCCAAAGCAGTCGATGCGAATTTCCTTACTCCAGGTTGGTTTATGTGTATATTTTTCTACTAAAAAAATATAAAGAAATTCGTTTTCAGAAATTCGAATTTTTAAATACTTAAACTAAAGTTCAAATATTATTATTATTACACCATTAAGCCATTTCCCTTTCGGGGTAGGCGTGACTCACTCGGTAGGGGAAAGGAGCAGTGTGTGGAAGGGATAGAGATTTTTCAGATTGATCCAGAATTCTTGTGCTATTTAAGTAAATAACACGTTCGTTCCGCAACACTGCTCCGATCCAGGTTGCTGATCAATGTCTCTAGCAATCACCCCAAGCGAAGAACCTCACGAAGCCGTTACGTAAGGTTCCCCACTTGGGTCCATTAGTGGCCCAGGTCTTTTGTTTCAGGCGTCATTCAATCTACTAACACTCTTTTTATTAACTATTTGCCGCCATACTTTCCTGTCCTGGCATACTTCTCTAGCTTCTTTTATGTCCACCCATTTTTTCATGCAGACTCTCGTGTTTCTGTGACTTCTTATGTCCCTTCTAACTAGGGTCTCTCTAACCATTCTTTCCGCGGTCTACCTCTGGGCACGCTGCCATTTACTTTAACTTGATACACTTGTTTCGTTAGTCGTTCATTTGGCATTCTGTCAACATGTCCGAACCATCTTAACCGATTTCTTTCCCATGTGTCTAATGGCCTCTCTTCTGCACCACATTCCTTTAGAATTATCTCGTTACTTACTTTGTCCATCAGGGTTTTCCCGCATATTATGCGCATGAATCTCATGCCAATTGCGTTAATTTTATTCTTATCTTTTTCTTGATAAGTCCATGTCTCGCTACCGTATAGTACTGTCGGTACAAATATGGAATTATGAATTGCCATTTTAGCTTTATTTGATATATTTTTACTTCTGATAAGGGGACCTGCTCTACTAATAACCTTCTTACCTTCATTTATTCGTCTATCTAATTTCTTATCTACCTTCCCATCCCTAGTAAATAAGCTACCAAGATATACGAACTTATTAACTTGTTCAATTCTCTCATCATTTAATAAAATATTGCATAGTGTTTTCTCACTCTTTCTTTCGAACACCATAGTTTTTGTTTTATTTGCGTTAATTTTGAG
>NC_046661.1:38805386-38814568 GCF_010883055.1 Belonocnema kinseyi | reverse complement strand
TCTATCTACCTTGTCAAAAGCTTTTTCTAGGTCAACAAATGCACAGAAAACTTTTTTTCCTACTCTCAAACTTTTTTCTGTTATTTACCTTAAGCTAAATATGTGATCCGTACATGACCTTCCTGGCATAAATCCACTTTGGGCTTCCCAAATCTTTGCTTCTGTTATTTTCATTACCCTACGAATAAGTATTTTTGAATATATTTTACTTACGGTGCTTAATAAGCTAATTCCTCTGTAATTACTGCACTCGCTTTTATCTCCCTTTCTCTTGTATATTGGTACAATAATCGCTTCTTTCCAATCGTCTGGGACGTCTCCCATCTCGAAACATAAATTTATCAATTCGCACAGTCTATGTGGTATGCACGCGCCACCGTGTTTAAGCATTTCAGCGTTAATACCGTCTACCCCGGCAGCATTACCGTTTTTCAAGTTCTTAATTATATCCCTAAGAACTGAAAATATATACTATATCACTATAATTTTATGGCAAATTATTCAATTGGAAAAACTATTACTGTCCGCTTTTTCATTCTTTTCGATTTGTTATTAATTCTTAGCAATATTTGTATATTTTTAATGGGGTAAATTTCAAAATGGAAAGAATTGTATTAACGATGTTTCCATAATTGGAAATGCAGCATTGGCTTGGTGCGTGCTTCGGAAGCGGCTCGATTGTACGTTGCTCAAAATTCAACTCTTATTCTTTTTTAGCTGAGTGTGTAGTTTTCTGTAGCGATAATAAAAACCGATAGGAAATTAGAGCCATATTTTGGATCGTATTTGGTTTAAATGTTTTTTGGAATATATATTTGAATTATTTTATTATCGAAAAGGTTTGATTTTGAAAGCAAACAGACATTCATATATTCAAAGTAGTTTCTTATCGGTTTTTAATTTGTGCACCGATGTAGTATCGATTCTTTAAATGTTCAGAACTGATTTCGACCATTTTCATAAAAATGCTAACGGCGATGGGGAAAAGCTCTACCAAAAAAGCCTAATTCTTTTATGCAACTTGCTAATTTTTCTTTAGTTATTTTCAGGTTCCTAATTTTACTTTTACTAACTTTCTGTGTCATAACGTTTTAATTACGATATCTACGCTAAATTTTACCCTGTAAGAGGGGCTAAACCACCAACGAAATCAGGCGAATTCAGCTGTGTGCACTTTAAATTGACCTTCAATTTTTAAAGCTATCTTAAAACGAATTGATTAATTAAACCCTATTTCAAGTAGGATACATTGTAATAATAATGAACTGAGTTCATTTAAAACTAATCGGTTTGAACTTAAATCAATGTTAAAAACTCAAAGTGAGTTGGAATAATTTCAAAGTGAATTCAATGAAAATTTCAATTTACTATAATTGAATAATTAGTGTAAAAGGAACTGAATTAATCGGAATTGAAGCGAATTCGACTGAATTAAGAATAGAGCTCAAAGGGAATTCAAGTCAAATAATCTGAATTTAACTGAATAAAAATCAAATGTAATCTAGATTGTAGTAAATTCCGTACGATCTTTGAGAAAATTCAAAGCACACACAATTGAATTGCTCTAACTTTAAACTGTCATTTATTTTGAATTCATTAAATATTGTTGAATTAACTTTTAATGTGATATCGGGTCCCTCAATTCGTATGATTGTTACTCGTTCAAAAATTCTCTTGAGTTGTTTAATTAAAAACACTTTTAGCCTCCAAATTTTTTCCAACCTCCTTTTTCAAGTCTCGACTTTCACCTGTTATCAAAACGAGGTAGACGGTAGGAAAAATTTAAAAAAATTCTCAGATATTCTTACAATATTCTTTAATGCAATATATTTTTCAAAATATCAAATATTCAATAATTTACCTTTTGCGGGAAATTATGTACAAATACTTTATCTTGAGAACACATAAAGCTAGGAAGCCGTTTGTTGGCTCTGCATGCACAGATTTGTGATGCGAGTGCAGTTCATTAATTAAATTTATGATAAAATCGCTCCCATACAAGAAATACAGTTTTGAATAATTTATAACTCAATGAGTCTTGAAGCGTGGAAGGCACAGTAGGAAAAGTGGTAGAAAAAAGTAACCTTTCGACATCCACATATAGAAATGAACCAGTAACGCGTGGGGAAAAGTGTAATCGGGAGTATTTATATGAAAATATCGTGTACACCGAGAAAACTTTTATGAATTCTGACTCTTGATCTTTACACCATAGTTTATAATAGGATACTAAACATTAATTTTTTGCAAACGTGTAATGAAAAATAATCAATTAAGGTTTCCGTTGAAATTAATATATTTAGGACTTATGCATCTTATATGGTTGCAATGTTGTTGTGAAAGTTCGTTCGTCGTGCGAGTTGCCGAAAAAACTTTATCAGTTCAAGATTCGTGTTTTTCTTTCTTCCAAGGTTTAGAAAGAGCTGTGTTGACATCTCTGTGTCTTACTCGTATAGCATTTTGGGTAATCTATGGACAATCACGTTTCTTCATAACTTTGATCCCATTTATTTTGTTTCGTGCGTTCTTGTGAATGCTTCTATCTTGTTTTATTATTTACGCTTCACGCAAAGCCTTCCATACAGCAACTATAAGTGAACTGATACTCAATTAAAGTTGTTTAATTTTTAATTTTAATAGTACTTGAATTGCATCCCAAATTGGATAAGAATTATTTATATGAATAATAGAATCATAAAAATAGTAACCTTTACTTTTGCTTCGTATGATCATACAATATTTTAACTATAAGTAATGGAGAATATTTTTTTTCACAAAAAAATTAAACAAATTTGACAAAAAAATTAAACGTAGTTTAAATGAAATATAACCTATACTGGATAATAATTACTTTTAATGAATAATAAAGTATGTGATTTCAATTTTAATTCTCCTATACTATACAATGTTTATTATTAAATTAAAATTTCCACTGAAAAAAACGATATTTCAAGAAAGTACATGAATTTTGTAATAAAAATATTAAGTTTGTAAACCACAAATTAAATGATCATGTCTCTATTTAAATAAGTGAATTTTTAAGTAAAATGGGAAAGAATTTTTCAAAAAAGTTCTTCAACTTTTGGCCAATTACTTGAATTTTATATGGGGTAGTTCAATTTCAGATTAAAAAATATCAATTTCCTATAAGATAAAATCATTTGAATTTGCAATAAAAAAGTTTATATGAATTTTGCATTAAAAAATATCAATTTGTAAACAACAACAAAATGAAAAAATTAAAATTTTACTTAAATAAATCATTTAACAACCAAAGAGGTAACGAATTTTCAAAAAATTACATCAGTTTTAAACAAATAAAGCAATTTTCCAGAAAGTTCTTAAAATTTAGCTCAAATACTTTCATTTTGTATTAGATACTTCAATATTAGATAAAAAATATATAAAGAAGTAAAAATGTTCTATAAAACAGTTTAATTTTCAACAAAACATTTGATTTTGAAAAAAAATCGATTAACTTTTGTGAAAAATGAAGACGATTTTTCATTAATGGATATAAATTTTTAATCACATAGTTCCATTCTCAACCAAAGTATGGAATTTTCTACACAAAAATAAGAATTTTTAAGACAGTACATGAATTTTGTAATAAAAATGATAAATTTTTTAATCAAAAATGAAATAGTTACATTTTCATTTCAATAAATTATCAACCAACAAGGAAACGAATTTTCAAGAAAATTGTTCAATTTGTTTGCACGGTAAATGCAGATTAAAGAAAAATTTATTCGTTAAAATCTATTTATTCAAAGTAATTAAATACTAGTAATTAGATATAGTTGTAGTTATAGTATTTACTTTTTATTAAAAGTAATTAAATACTACTAGATTCCGATGTTGCCAGAGACAAAATCTACAACTCAAACTACAATTCAAAATGTGGAAAATTGACAACGTTGGAATTTGCCCATTTGGTAATTCGTTAAGCAGTGAAACCCGAAGATCGGCTCGTTTTGTTCAGACTCTAACCCTGCCTCAATAAACCCTTGTCGCGGTCAGTTCTCAGCATCTGTATTGAACCTTTCTCTGACTCGATTCATCTTAGGAGAGGTTTCAAGTTTGGGCATTTTCAGTCGTTCCAAAATTAGTACAAGTATAAAAACATAAATTGAACTCTAAAGTCTAAACTCTAAAGATATATCATTGCTGAACTAGAAGGATTCAATACCAGTACAAATATGAGAATATAGAAAAATAAAAGTTACAATTACACGTAATTCAGACAAATTCTTACACGGTAATCATTCATTCAATCTCAGTTATAAGGAAAATAAACTAATTTTTAACAAAGTACTTTAACTTTTGTCAAAATACTTTCCTTTTTTATTAAATAGTTCAATTTTACATCAAACAATTAAACTAATTTTTAAGAAAATATATCAGTTTTAAAGAATTGAAATTAATTTTCAACAAAGTACTTTAACTTTCGACTAAATACTTCGATTTTGTATGAGATACTTCAATTTCTCAGAAACAGATAAGAATTTAATATAAAACATTTGAATTTTCAACAAAAAATAAAATTTTTAATGGAAACAGATTCATTTGCCTGAATAAAAGTAAACAAATTTTCAAGAAAATAAATTAATTTTCAGTAACATAGTTACATTTGCAACCACAGGAATTAATTTCGTAATAAAAGTGATAAATTATTAAACCAAAAATGAAATAGTTAGATTTTAATTTAAATAAATAAATTATCATACAAAAAAGGAACGAATTTTCAAAATAATACTTGCATTTTAAACAAAATAATGTAATTTTCAACAAATTAATTTAGCTTTTAAACAATTAATTGAATTTTTATGAGATACTTAAATTTTCGATAAAAAGATACGAATTTTATACTAAAAAGTTTAATTTTCAACAGAAAATTACATTTTTAATCCAGACAGATTAATTTTTGTGGACCTAAAAAGACGAATTTTAAAGAAATATATACATTTTATGTATCATAGTTACATTTTCAACCAAAGGAATGAATTTTCTACACAGAAATACGAATTTTTAAACAAAATAAAATAATTTTTAACAAAGTACTTCAACTTTAAACCAAATACTTTCATCTTGTATTAAATAATTACATTTTTGATACAAAAATAAGAATTTGTTATAGAACGCTACAATTGTCTTGGAATAAAATTAATTTTCAATCCAAATACCTTACCGACGCTTTTTTATTTCCTCAACTTATTTTCACATGAAGCGCCACATCGATTTGAAGATGTGGGATAATAAATAAGAAGCAATAAGAAAGGTGGGTCTGATCCTAAATGATTATAATGATGAAAAAAGGTTTTTATTGTAAATAATTTGCATTGCTTTTCTCATAATTATAAACATTTAGGACCAGGCACGGCTTTCTTAGAGCTTCTTATTTATTACCCAAATTTTCAACTTGACGTAGCGCTTCGTGTGAAAATAAGTTAGGAAATAAAAAAATTAGTGGTAAGATAGGAATCTGGCCACGTGCCGCACTCGTCACATGGCCTTAAATAATTTTATAAAAAATGCAAATAATTTATTGTGAAATACTCTTTCCTACTATTTTCGGGTATGCTCTAAACAGTTTAAACGACGGAATAATTTAAAAAACGTAAAATATTGATTTTCTATTAATAATTACACAATTTAAAAAGTGCTTTTTTTAAATAAAAAAATATAGGCGGAAGGAATTTTTTATGGTCGCAAATATGCACAAAAGAGCACAAAGTGTGTGAACTTTTCAAATCCGTTGAGTTTTTTTATCTACGATTTTTTAAAACAAAATGGCGGCCAAAAAACAGAAACCAAAAATTTGAGATTTCGTTTTATCGATATTTTTTATGGTTTTTTGCTCAAATCATGTAAATATTTTATTATTTCAGTAAAAAGGTATTTGAATACTTTATTTCTAAACAAAATAAAAAATTTTAGTGTTAAATAGGTAAAAAAATCATTATAATGATATTTTACGTCATTTTCAAACCAATATCTAATGCAATGAGTGAAATATCGTTTTTTCCAATGATTGAGTGATTCACTGATATTATTTTCATAAAATTCAAAGTTAATGTTTACTGATTTACAATTTTACATGAAGCTGCTGTGTAACTTTGAAGTTGAAGCATAATAATTGAAGTACAGTGGAGCCGTATCTATATCCTCTTTCACTTTATATCCTCTCGCGCTTATATATCTGCATAACTCTCATTTATGTCCGCTTGGAATCCACCACCTCGCAGTTCCACTAAATATTGTTAAGTTGGTTAGAAATAAACTATTCAAATACCATTTTACTAAAGTAATTAAATATTTATATAATTTGAGCGAAAAAATCACCATAAATATCGATAAAACGAAATTGCCAATTTTTGGTTTCCGTTTTTGATCGCCATTTCGTTATAAAAAATCGTAGAAAGCATTTTTTAAAAATTTTAAATTATAATTAAAAAATTTTTACGTTTTTTAAACCATTGCATCGTTCAGAGCATACCCGAAAATAGTAGAAAAGAGTATTTCATAATGAATTATTTGCCTTTTTCATAAAATTATTCAAACTCAAACGTAAGAACGAAATTTCTTCGTTTTGGGACTTAATGGGTTAATACTAATGCTGGGTCATGTATAATCACAAGAAGCAATATACATAAGAAAGTTACATATAAAGCTTTACTACATACAAAACATAATGTGTATACTACTAGTATTTCAGGTATTTTCACTTCAACCATCAGCTAACTTCACTTCGTTAAAAGCTGAGGGTAAAACAATGGATCAAATGCATGCAACAAAACTTTATTCCTGTAGTATCTTTGTAATGAATAATAATTATAATATTATAAAAAAAAAATTATAAAAATTATAAAAATAATTATAAAAAAAAAAAATAATCATTTTATATACATTTTATATGTTTTCCCCTCAGCAATCTACGAAGTGAAATTAGCTGTTGATTGAAGTGAAAATACCTAATTACGGAATTTTATGTCAGATTAAGGCATCGACATATAGAAATAGACCGGTAATGCTGTGGGGAGAACGGTAATGGGCTCTAGAGAGATAAAAAAACATATGAGACGTAGACCTATCTCTTTCTAGATAAAGCTGATTAGTCGAGAATATTTTCTTTGGTGAAGTTTGGCGCAGCACAGGACCGTGCCCCAATAATGTAACGTTTATGGCACTTTACAGAATTGATTAATTTATAATTTATTTAATTATAATTTATTGTAAATAAATAAAAATCGTGGTGGCTTGTGCAGTTTGTGGGCGTTGTCAAGACGTTTATATGGGGATATGTTTTCATACGTAAGTAAAGTTATTGAATATAGTAAAATAAAAAATGTTACAACAAAAACAAAACCTCAAAATATGAAGTTTTGTACGTATACAATACAAATGGTTATTTTTTATGTTATAGAAATATTGTTTAAATTTTTGAGAGTTTTTACATTATTTTTAAACTCACAAAACGATTATTATTGTAGCATTTTCAATCTAAATTCAAAAAGAATTCAAAGTTACCAAGTTTTTAAAATAATCTATCTGAAACAGGTTATTTTACATGAATGTTCTTTAAAATTCAATTTATTATAACTACAAATTTCTAATGTATTATTTATCTTTTTTTTTTAATTAACCGTAGAAAATATTTAGGCAATATCCGGGGCCACCAAATCACTTGAAATAGTCCTGAAATAGATAAAGGTAAGTCTACGTCTCATATGTTTTTTCTTTCTCTAAAGCCCATTTCAGTTCTCCCCAAAGCGTTACCGGTCCATTTCTATATGTCGATGGATTAAGGGCATGTGATACTTAGAAAATTGTCGATTTTACCAGTTTTAGGTTCCCCCGGATTTTTTTCTAGAATAATAAATATTTTGTCTTAAAAATTTGGGAAATGATAGCGAGCATGCTAACGGACGTCCCCACACACTTTTTTGTGGGTTAATTCAAAAAAGTTTTAATTTAGCAAAATGTGATTAACTTGCATAGCGCATAGGAAACAGTATCGATTTTTTCAGTGTTAGATTCCCCCGGCTTTTTTCCTAGGATAAGAAATATTTTGCCTTCAAAATCTGGGAAATGATAGCGAACATGCTAACGGACGTCCCCATACACTTTTTTTTGTGTTTTTTTATCAAAATGTTTTTGATATTGCTAACAACGTGCGTGTATATTTCGAGGTTACGTGTGTTACAATTCACCCGAGCGTTACTTCCAAACTACATAATATTTTTGGCCGAAAACTTTGGACTTACAAATAAACATAGTAACTAATCTCCCGGAACTAACCTTGTTTGCAGGCTATCAAAAAAGTTTATTTCATAAATATTTTCCAGATTATCGGAAAGGCAGGGATGAAAAACGACGTAACCTCAAAATAATGCATATGCATAAAATTTTTATATAGCACAATAAAACTTTTTTGTTATTATCCCTCAAAAAAGAGTCTGGGGACGTCCGTTATGATATTTTATAGCATCTCCGAATTCAGTATTTAAAAATTTTCATTTTTGTGGAAAAAAAGACGGGGAAACTGTAAGTATCACATGCCCTTAAGGGCATGTGACACAGATAAATACCTATATTACCGACCTCATTTTAACAGTTCACTGAATGTTTTTTTGAACCTAAGAACTTTTTTTGTGAATAAAATATCGAGCTGAAACTTTGGAAAATGTATTAGAGTACAATAAAGTACGTTTGGGTACTGCATTTTCGTAGGAATTTCACTAAAAACTATTTCATCTTTTTTCTGAACCTCGACATTTTTTGAACGTTCGAACTTTTTTTAGACACAAAATATCGGTCTCAAACTTTGAAAAATGCAAGAACCGGTAACGTTGTACACGAAAATACGAACCCTGGCGGCCACTAGACGAGGCTCTAGAGGGTTCGTATTTTCGTGTACAACGTTACCGGCTGATGCCGATGGAATTGATAGTTGAACTTTTTTTTTACATCTTTTATTATTAAGCTTTGTACTTAAACGCAGTTTTCCTTCAGCTCTTGCCCTTAATACAATACTGTAATTAATATATTATTATTGAAAATATTTTCCTTCTGGGACACGAATAATTAAAACATTAAAATCTAGTTTTGACAAAAATGCTTTATTCGGTAATAGTATTTGGCCAATTTTAGTGATCTCACCACATTCTATTATGAAATTTCTA
>NC_046661.1:38791929-38805286 GCF_010883055.1 Belonocnema kinseyi | reverse complement strand
CCGCGATTTCGCTGGAAGCGGGTGCAATTTTTCAGATTAGCACCCGCTCCCGGCGAAATCCTGCGGTTGTCCTTATGACAAATTTTCAATTATATATATATAGATATATATATATGTTTATACCATAATATGATAAGGAATGCTAGTAAGAATTTATTATTTGGCGGTGTGTTTGCCCTCGTTGCTTTCGAGGTTTTGTTTTGAGAGATTACGTTATATCACAATTACTACCTGAGTACCTGTACATAAAATAATTACTTATCGTCTGTTGTTGCGAATACTGCATTGCTAATGTATTGCTAATGCGTTGCTGGCTCATGTAAATCATCATCAATGATTTAAGCAATAAATAAAATATGATAGAATATCGGTTGTTTCGATCTGAAGTGTGGAAACGAAAACGGAAGTAACTGCGACAATTTTCCGAAAATTGGGGCTTAGACGAGAAAATTCTCAAAAATTTAAATACACATCTTGTCAAAAGGATTTTTTTGAAATTGTATTTTTACCATCTCATCCCTCCGTTTTTATCAAATATCCACGTTTTGAGACCCCCTTACTCGGAAAAGTAAGTTTTCGCGAATGTGCGTATGTAGATTTTTAGTCTGTTAGCACGGTAACTTTTGAAGGAATTGACAGATTGTATTGGCCTTTTGTGTACTCTTCTAATGTCTTAAATTGAAGGTCAAGTTCGTTAGCGAGCCAATTTGGATTCGAATTTAAAAAGTTAGAGGCTATGATGCGCGTGTTATGAGATTATGCCAGGAGTTATATAGCATTTGCAAAGTTCCCAAAATGAACAATTTAAGCCAAAAAACGGACGATACGAAAAAAGTCAGATAAAGAAAAACGTTGTATTTTGAATACCCTAAAAGATTATCTTAACTTTTGGAATTTTTCTGGAAAATCGAAAATCAATTTTTTTAAACTAACACAAGCTTTTAAAAAACAAATTATGCAACAAAGTTGCACAAGGAGGTTTTAAAAACTGTAAAGCGGCTCATTAGATACAGATATATGAAAATTGAAAAAAGAAGGAGAAAAAAGAAGTAGGCATTAAAACCAGCTCTCTCTCTCTCTCTCACTCACTTCTTTATTATTTATCCTTGTTTTTTATACTACGAGGACCCAACATGTTTCGAGGCCTTTTAGGCTTCCTCTTCACGGAAATTTTGATAGGAATCTAATAAGAAATATTTGTATGTTATGCTAGTATTTTATAAAAGCAGAATTGAATTTGAAGTTCATTATTGAGGAATTATTACCAACATTTATGTTTTGGTCTTTAAAATTTCTGAGAAATAAAACAATCTTGAGAGTTCATTTAACAGTTAATCAGTTTGAAATATATCATGAAATCAAAATCAAGAAAGCTTTAATTTCAATAAATGATAAAAACTTATCTTTTTGTAATTTTTCTGTCCTGAAATCCAGTACAAGATGCAATTTCCTCGTTCTAAAAATTATTTTCAATCACACTGAACACAATTTCAATTTTTTTTCTTCTGAATACATCCAATGATTTTAAAGAAAGACGATTCACAGAAACAGTGCACAAATTTATAAAATAAATTTCTTAACATTTTAATATCTACCATTTCAGTAATTTCGTTTTTAAGATTTTCTTATTTTTCATTTTCAAGTAAACATTGAATAAATTTATTTTAAATCAATCTCTTCAGAAACAGTAAAGATAATTTTTTAATTAATAAAGTACAATTCCGAAATAATTTGAATGTAATATAATTGTAGAATTGTATACATAGTAACACTTATTCAGTGAATCTTATGAAAATGTTCAAGAACTTTTCCTAAGATTACCATTATTGCAGTTGTCAAGGGGGATGCTTTTATAGATGAAAAGTCATTGATTAATGCAATTAAGTTATACATGAAACAAATCTCCGTCAGCCAATTAGTGTTTAGCTTGACCTGAAATGCCATGTTATAACGTTTATTTTAAATCGATTATTTTTTAATGATAAACATTGATTTATCTTAAATTCGTGTTACTGTACTGAGTTATAAGAACAGGGGTCTAGTGTTGCGTGATTACGTTCCCATAAAATTTTTTTTATTTTTTTAAATATATATGTGAAAAAATTAATGTTAACTAGAAGGAATTAATTCTT
This sequence comes from Belonocnema kinseyi, assembly GCF_010883055.1. NCBI lineage: Eukaryota > Metazoa > Arthropoda > Insecta > Hymenoptera > Cynipidae > Belonocnema > Belonocnema kinseyi. Next base: position 38,803,154 of record NC_046661.1, on the reverse strand, counting down.
CTTAAACTTTTGTAAATTCAGAAAATTACACAACAGAAGTCTATTTATAAATAATTACTTCCCTGACAAAACAATTTTATTTTGGAAGAATTAGACCTGTGCCGTTCTCTAGCGTTCGGTGCATTTAACGTTGTCAAAAGTTCGATTCGTGGTCAACCAAAATAAAATCTTTTTTGCACAAAAAATAATAAAAAATAAAAATTCCATTTTGCGGCCAAACTATGCACGATACGACAAAAGTTGTTCATCCAAACAAGAGATACAAATTTGTTGTTATTCATTCTTTGATAGGATCTGTAGTTTTTGTTTTATTCGTAAAAAAACAACATTAAAAATGAAAAAACAACTAAATATTTTGATAAACGGTACAAGCTATTAAAAAAATGAATGGAACAACTTGCTCATTCAGAAAATAGCTACAAATTTCTTCACAATCATTTTTTGGAAAGATGTGTAGGTTTTGCTTTATTCGTAAGAAACAACATTGAACAATTTTTAAATTAAATTTGTCATGAATAATTTTTTGACAAAAAGCGTATTTATTGTCTTATTCGTTAAAAAATAACATTAGGACAATTTTTTTTTTTTTTGAAAATCGACAAAAGGTACGTAAAAAAAATAAAGGACGATCGGTCGATTTTTATTAAACTTCGTAAAATTGTAGTTCTCAATGTCTCCATCAAAAGTGTTATGGGGCACAGAGTCCGAAAATGGACTGTTTTCGATTTATAGAGGGTTAAACATCCAACCCTTTTAAGAAACATTATACCAAATATCTCAAAAACTGCAGCTCTGCGAAAAAAATATTCCCTATGAAAGTTATCGGGCTCTAACGGAGAAATGCAAAGAAAGTCATGGCCTTAAGACACAGGTCATTTTTTAAGGTCAACAGTCAACCAATGAAGGAAAATCATGAGAAGGATGTTTTCAAGACACGCCCTTCTTGACTCTCACGTAACTTGCGCTATTCTTGACCCCCCCCCCCCCCCCCCCCTCGAAAAATAAAACAAAGAACAAAAAAATATAAAATGGTAGCTGGCGCGCGCAGCGCGCAGGTGTGCTAAGCCCCATTACTATTTTTATAATCATAAGAACAATAACTTGAGAGCTCTGCTATCACTGTTGTGCGAGTCATTTTGTGTTCACAAAGGATGGGCGATTTGTTTCTGACAGCCCCCTGCCACGACCCTGTATGTGTATGAAGTAGTAGTTTTCTTACGATCCGGAGGGGAATGTCGGTCAAACTAAGCCAACAGATGGCATCACAAAAAGTAGGTCTGTCTTTTTCATTGAATTGCATTAAGAAGAAGCAAAAATAATTAAAAACTTGATGCTGTTTACAAATAAACAAAAAAGAATATATGGAAAAATAAGTCTAACTATTACTAATTATTTCAAAAAAGAAAAAGTCATGAAAATATGTAGTTTAATATGAATAAAATTTAATTTTGAGATACAATTTGAAAACAGTTCGAACTGTGTATTTTTGTGATTTATTTTGCTCATATTATCGTTTTTATTATTTGTTAAAGTTAAACAAAATTATTTATTGTTGAAATTATTAATGTAGCTAATGAAAAATTTAATAATACTTAAGACCTCATTGACAAAAATATTTGAAACATACACATGATCAGAAGAATTAATGAAAAATATATTACTTATATCCAATATAAATATAATAATAATTAGAATATGTAAGACTACAACTTATGTTGCAAAGTAAAGAATCTTTGTTCCTTTGAAATTTTAAAAATTTCAAGTTTTGAAGGAAATATTTTTAAAAAGTAGTGGTAATTGTAATTAAAATGTTTGTGGGAATCATTTGGAAAAAAGTCAATGACACGAATGATAAATGAGAAAATGGATTTAATATAATGTATATATTTATTTAAATTGAACCAAACATCATACATACATTTATACAGTTCAATAATTTATTTATTTCTTAATTCTTAAAGCTTTTTTCTCTTTGCATTCAGCCCCTAATGATTTTATTTAAAAATTTAAATTTAAAGGAGATTTTGAATTAAATAATATTAAATCCACTTTCTCATTTATTAGTCTTTTCATTAACTTTTTACCAAATTATTCCCTCAATATACAATATACGTCATATATTTTTTATTAATTCTTTTGATCATGTATATGTTTTAAATATTTTTGTCATTGAGGTCTTTAATATTATTAATTTTTTTCATTAGCTGCATTAATAATTTCAACAAAAAATAATTTTGTTTAACTTTAACAAATAATAAAATCAATAATATGAGCAAAATAAATCACAAAAATATATAATTTGAACTGCTTTCAAAACGTATCTCAAAATTAAATTTTATTCATATTAAGCTACATATTTTCATGACTTTTTCTTTTTTTTTTAATAATTAGTAATAGTTAGACTTATTTTTTCATCTATTTTTTTTTTGTTTATTTGCAAACAGCATCAAGTTTTTAATTATTTTGCCTTTTTCTTAATGCAATTCAATGAAACAGACAGACGTACTTTTTGTGGTGCCATCTGTTGGCTTAGTTTGACCAACATTCTCCTCCGGATCGTAAGAAAACAGAATAGTGGGGGCGATGCATGGGGCTGGTTTCTGTGTACATATTCTCGTTACAGCGGGCCAGTGTGGTACACTTGTTTTGGCTGTTCTTTTGTTTCTTTTAATTGGCGATTGCTTTCTGCGTACACATTCACGATACTGCGAGGCAGATTGCTGCATGTGCTTTTGTTATTCTGTTTTATTTTCTCTTTGAACTATGTTCATGGACTAGATATTGACAACATCCTGAACAAATCTTGCCTTCATTGTCTAGATAATGACTAAATCTCGCATATGTCTTGCCTTCATTGACTAGATAATGACTAAATCGCACTCATGACTTGCCTTCATTGGCTGGCTGTTGATTAAGTCATTCTAATTTCTTGCCTTTATGGGCTCTATATTGATTTCCTCTTCATATCTTGTCTTTATTGGCTGAATATCAGCAATAAATGACAAGTTCACATTGAATGACATGAAAAATGACCTGTGTCTTAAGGCCATGACTTTCTTTGCATTTCCCCGTTAGAGCCCAATAACTTTCACAGGGAGCATTTTTTTCGCAGATCTGCAGTTTTTAGATTTTTAGTAATGTTTCTTAAAAGGGTTGGATGTTTAACCCTCTATAACTCGAAAACTGTCCATTTTCAGGCGTTGTGTCTCATAACACTTTTGATCGAGACATTGAGAACTACAATTTTACGAAGTTTAATCAAAATCGACCGAAACCCATTTCATGTACATTAGCTACGGGGTACTTTGTTCACCCAAAAAGGATCTGCAAATCTGTTATTAACCATTTTTATATTGGATGAGCAGATTTTCATTTAATAGTACAAAATGTTAAGAAATAAAACAATTTAATTTTTGGAAAAACGAAACAAGAGACGAAAAAAATGAAAAGACAAAAGTTGTTTAGGGGTTTTGTTTAAATCCAACTGACTTAATATATATTATTTCCGAAGGATTTGCCAACTAAGGAAAGAAAACTTGTCGAATATCCGGGGTTTTTGCGAGATCCTCGGATCAATAAAATGTTGAAAAATTAAAAAATGTTTTGAGGAAATGATTATTTTCACGACAAATATGAATTTTGCGAAAGATAGAAATCAGCGGATAACAGACCACAGCATTTGAACGGTTAGAATCGTTTGCAAAATTATTTTTTTACTCACAATTTTGACATAATAGAAGAATTTTCGAGATATACCACGTTTTCAAAGGGCTACGTCTTGATGATGTTGACCGTAAATTTGGCCAAATACGTTGCGAAATGAAGAAAAATGCAGAGCAAATTGACATGCCCTATGTGTGTCTTGTTACTGTATTTGTGATCAGCCACCATGCTAGTTATCTTTCTTTCCTTCGCAAATCCTTCAGAAAAAATATATATTGAGTCAGTGTCGTACCTATAAAAAAATTCAAAGTCGGATATAACCAACACCCTTAACCAAAAAATATCTAAAAAATTTGTTATAAACATTCTTTTCAAAAGATATTAAAGATTGAAAAATTAACTTTTTGGAAAAAGAACAAAAGCTACAATAACATTTTATTTAAAGGAACTTTTCACCTAAATTATATCTACAAATTTGCTCAGAACCACCTTACGCTAGGATGCGTATTTTTAGTTCGAATCGTAAAAAAGAACATTGAAAAAAAAATTAATCAATGGAAAACCGACACAAGTTGCAATAAAATGTTTGATAAAATTTTTTTTAATAGGATGCGCACTTTTAAAATTATAAAAATAATACAATGAAAACACTTGTGTGTCAATGCCAATGCATATCTGGGAGTCCGCATGGAAAGGACCCTTATGGCTGCTTCTAGCTTAGAAGATATTCGAGTTTAAGTCGAGGTTAAAACTATTATTTTTAGGTTTGAGTGGGGAATGATACTGGGACCTAAAGTTAATTAATTGGTACTATACTAATATCCAAATAATAACTGGAAGTGGGTCCCGGTGACTCATATTTTAACTTAGATGGTTCATTTTGGGCCTGAATTGCCGGTAATTTATCCGGTTATATGCTCCTATACGTAATTCCAGACCGGCCATAAGGGCCCTTTTCATACGGACGCCCATATATTATTAATTGTAATAATGTGAATTAGTTTTAATGATAGACATTTCTCAAAATAGGAAATAAATATTAAAAAGTAACCATCAAAAATGAAATTTTTACTTTATATTGCATTATCTGAATAAGCATCCCCAACCGAGGTGCAGAAATAAATATAATATGTTATACATTTGATATAATAGAGTTGAACATAATTTAGAAAAGTACGTATTTCTTGACAAAATCGAGTGCAAAGCACGAGATACGTATTGAGAATGTGTTCGTTAAAGCTGAAAGGAGCTTTAACAAAAGAGAATTCATAATCACTAAATTACAGTTGCCGATGCTTTGACCTTCAATTTTAAAAGCACTGCCCACAAATGGAGAAGAACTACAAAGGCCTAGCTCGTAGCGTGATGTAAATATATGATCGAGCGCGAAGCTCGAGAAAACACAGTTGCGCGCCCTATATAGTCCAGACGCCATACCCAGTCCTGTCGGATCTTATATGTCGCCATAATATTTTGAGTGATTCAAATGCAGAATGATCTCCTGATTCCGAATCGGTGTGGTACGTCTTCGGCAGATTGTGCGTTCTCGAGATATTCGCAATTAATCAATTTTTTTATTACTCCGGATTAATGATTTTCCATTAAACTTATTTCGATTTTTCGTCTGCACTTTATTAGCTCATTACAGGACGAATAAAACACGTTGAAACATATTTGCCCTCCGATGAATATTTATTGCACAATAGCAACTAATAGGCGAAAAAAATGGAAAAAATTCCATCAGCCATATCTCCAAAAATATGATCTAAAAGAGAAATATTTTTTTAATTTATGAAAATGTTAGCTAAAATACACACTTTTTATATTAAAAACTATTTCTCTAAAGTTAATACTTTCCTGGCAAAATTGAGTTTTATTGGGTGAAATTCTGCGGTGTGATAATAAATAGTAATTTTTAGTATATTGAATTCACGTTAGAGACAATATTTTTGCTCAAATATATTGTTGCTGTTCCCAGACACAAAGTTCCTGTGAAATTATGGTGAAATTGTTTAAATTTAAGCAACGACGTATGAATAATCAATTACGGGGTTTCAAATACTAACAACTTTTCCACAAAAAGTTATGAATGTTTGAATTTTAGCATGATAATTCTCTAAAGTACCACTAAAACAATGATGTTAAGAAAAAATTGTAACCTAGTGTAGAACAATCTAAATTCCAATTATTTATCTACAGGTCTATGTGCAGTGGAAACTTGGCACGAAGCTTAAACAATCTTAAATATTATTTAAAATTCAGTCATAGAATTTAAATTTCTTAATTTTTATTCATTTGGAAGCGCTCATCTGGCCGGCTGGTTCGGACCCCATAGGCGTGGAAATAGAAAATGCTAGAAGAAGGGTTCATGGGTCCATTCGGCCCTGTGAAACTATTTTGCTGTTATAAGAAATAAGAAATTAATTAATTTCTACAAAAACAATTTTCTTTTATTTCCTTGAAAAACTAGAATCAGAATAAAATTAAATAAGGGTGAAAATTATTTTCAGTTTTTAATATTTTACAGAAAATTTAGGGTGAAGTTTCCTTTTGGAACTAGAAAACGTTTCAGAAAAAAAATAAAAACATTAAAGTAATGGGAGACTTACTTCGAAATTAGATATTTCTTCGAATCATTGAAATATTTAACTATTTTTTCTTCTACTCAGGAATGTCTCACTTTTTTTAATTTTCATTTTTGTAGAAAAAATTGGAAGTGATTTAAAGGAAGCGTATGTATCTACATAATTCGGCTATCAGTGCCGAAGTTTCGGTATATTTTTGCAGATTTCAAATTAAAAATTTACAAGCTGTTTAAAAATTATGAAAGGCTTCAAAAGGATAAAAACATTTTCTTAAGATTCTTCGTAAATTAAAAATTGATTCTTCATTTTTTTCTCATTCTTTTAAGAGAATATTTGAAAAGATTTTCAAAGATTTCCAAAATTGTAAAAAGGAATGTGGAATATTCGAAGGAATTTTTTTTACATTTATAAAATTTACTCTGAATTGTAAGAACAATTAAAAAAAATATTTTTAAATAAATAAAAATTTGCTTGTCATGTTCAAAAAATTTTGGTAACTTAAAAAAATTCCTTTAAAATATTCCAAATTCTGTTTTGAAAATTGTGGAAATCTTTGAAAATATTTTCTTAAAATATTTTTTAACATAAGAAATCATTTTACAGTTTCCTTGGAATGTTAAAAAAATTTTTTATTTTTTATTTTGAAGCCTTTTAGAATTCTTAAAAAGCTTCTAAAATTTGTATTTGAAATTTGCACAAATCTACATTTTGTTTTAAATGAGGCTGCAGCAAATGCTCGAAAATTTCGATACGAATAGGCGAATGTTGTCAGAACATACAATTCGTTTAAATTATTTAAAATCATTTTAAATTTTACATTAATTTTGAAACTTTTTAAAACTTAAAGTAACTCTAGTTTTTTCTATAAATAATAAGCAGGGTTTTCTAAAAATTGTATAAAAAAAGTCATTAGTTTTGAAAGATATTTATAAATTCTGAAAAAATTATTTAAAATTTGAAAAAGTTTAAATTAAATTCTATATTTCTCTGGATTTTGAAACAAAATGATGAAGGTTTTCAAGGATGTTTTAGTCTTTAAAATAATTTAACTTCTAATTTTAGAAGTGTTGCGTTAAATAATGTTAATTTTTGAATTTTTAATGTTTGTAACTTAAAATTTCTTTAAAAAATCTAATTTTGAAAATCTGAACGTTCATTGATTGAATGTTCCACTTAAAACAGTAAAAATGATAATGCCGATTTATATTTTTGGATCTGAATTTGAATCTTTGAACTCTATAATTTATAAAAGATAAAAATTCTAGATTTTGCAGTATATCTGCATTTCGTTTTAAATTGTTTAATTGAAAAGTGTTAGTGCTTTAATTTGTAATATATTTTTTATTACTTCAAATGGAATTTTTTTAGCTTTGGAAATGAGATTTGTTTATTTTATTGATCATGAAAAATTTTTGCGAACTGGGAAAAAACCGGAAAATTTCTGAGGTTTTTCTTCTTCGATTAAAATGGCCACACCGACGATACCATAAATGTATTAGATGAATGATAAATAATTTAGAGATATTACTATTCATACTGACACGATATGTAACTGCATATACAATAATAAAGTACATGAAAAAACTATTTCATAATATTAATCTTATACATGATTCTGCATCATTTTTTTACCTTAACCAAGCACAATTTCTTTTCACAATTAAATCAGTTTTCCTGGAAAAATAATTCAGTGTCTAATATTGTGGCTGAGTGGGCCCCCAACCCTTGCTTGGTATCTACGACGATTGGACCCAAATGGCTTTTGATCTGGCCGGTCGTTAGCAAGATTTCCAGTTTACGGCATCACTTATCGCCCCATTGTCAAACTCTCCCAAAAAAGTTGATAACTATTAAATAAATAAAAATTAAGAAATTTAAATTCTATGTCTGAATTTTAAATAATATTTAAGATTGTTTAAGCTTCGTGCCAAGTTCCCACTGCATATAGAACTTTAGATAAATAATTGAAATTTAGATTGTTCTACAGGTTACAATTTTTGTATAAATAATTTTTTCTTAACATCATTGTTTTAGTGGTCTCTAAAATGAATTTAATTTACTAAAAATTACTATTTATTATCACACCGCAGAATTTCACCCAATAAAACTCAATTTTGCTAGGAAAGTATTAAATTTAGAGAAATAGTTGTTATTATAAAAAGTGTGTTTTTTAGCTGATTTTTTTATAAATTAAAAAATATTTCTCTTTTAGATCATATTTTTTGAGATATGGCAGATAGAATTTTTTCCAATTTTTTCGCCTATTAGTTGCTATTGTGCAATAAATATTCATCGGAGAGCAAATATGTTTCAACGTTTTTTATTCGTCCTGTACTGAGCTAATAAAGTGCAGAAAAAACAATCGAAATAAGTTGAATGGAAAATCATTAATCGGGAGTAATAAAAAAATTGATTAATTGCGAATATCTCGAGAACGCGCAATCTGCCGAAGACGTACCACACCGATTCGGAATCAGGAGATCATTCTGCATACGAATCACTAAAAATATTATGGCGACATATAAGATCCGACAGGACTAGGTATGGCGTCTGGACTAATAGTCCTAGACGCGCTCAAACTGGCGAGTTACTTTTTTATATCCATTAAAAATAAAGTTTTTTTATCATACTATTTTTTATGATATTCAAGAAAGGTATATATATATATATATATATATATATATATATATCTTCATGCCTCAACAACAAAAATGTCAGTTTTATTCTTTGTCAATACCTAAAAACGAAAAGTCGACTCCACATTAAAAAAGTGATACATCATTTTTGTCACAATTTTAAGAAACTTTTCAGAGCCCATGAAATTCTAGCCTTATAACTAAAATATAATTTTTTCGGAACTGCATGATTTTTTCCATCATGCCCCCCCCCCCTATATTTAGTAACTCAGGTACTTTATCAGTTTACTTTTTAATTTAGTATTTACTTTTTATCACTGTCTCAATTCAATTCGGAAAGGGTAAAAAAAAGTGTCAACCCGGCGTGATCATCTTCAGAGAATATTTTCTCACAACTGAAAGCTTCTTTTCAATAAAACTGTCGGTTTCGATTTTAAGCAATACGTCATGAGAATGCATCTTTTACTTCTCTCTTTTTACCATCAGCTGTGACGTAGCACGCTATATAAAATAATCTTTTGATTCTCACTTTCATTCTAACCCACAACAATATGGAAGATACAAATCCATGCTTCTTGACATTCTGCCTTGCTCTCTAATTCATAATCAGACATTTGATTCACTATCTACTCCTGACCATATTTCAAGTTCGCTCTTGAACTCCATCCCTTTTTCTTTGTTTCCGATACACATCAAATATCTATATAGCATTCCTATAGCATTCCAAACACCCAGTCTCCTTTCAGCGCCTCAAACTTTACTTTTACCTTTGCCGGATTCATGCCTTTCGTCATCCAAAGTTTCAATCCATTCCAAGGCTAGTATATTGTTTTTATTATTCATTGTGTAAAGTGAACGCTCACTCAGGTAAAAAAGGTACGTATGGTTTATATTTAACGGAGAAGGCAATTATATTTTTCATTTGTATACATTTTGATGTTTTGACCTCTATATATAAACTATATATGTCCAAAATAATTAGCCAATCGATTAGTAACATACATTTCCGCAAATTTTCATAAATTCCCATAGCCAAAATGTGCACAGAGTTTAACTGCGTCAATTTGCAATAAACAATAAAGATTTTTGTATTTAAATTATGCCTGTATATTATATTAACTATTGGATAGAAATAGTTAAAGATATTATTAATTGACAAAAAATCAGAATAGCTAATATTCTTAAACTTCATCATTTCTGATATTTTGTGAGGTTCGTAAAGTCGGTACGAGATAACACCTATCCAAAGCCAGGATACATTTTTTCTACCACTTTTCCTGTTGTGTCTTCCAAGCGCCTTCCTATCTTTATTCGTTTCTCACGATATAGTATTTACAAATATATCCCCGTAAAAAGTAAATTTTTTAATATTTCAGAATTTTGAAAAATATATGGCATTAAATAATCTTGAAAGAATATCTGGGAAAATGTAGTGCAAGAAGGCCGAAAAACACTGTTTTTCGGGATCTTTTGCCTGGTAACTATATTGACCAAAATTTGCAAGCTGAAAGTGATCATGTCCTTGTATTCGGAAGACTGAGTTTTCAGATGCTTCTTATTGAGAAATTCAGAGATTTTTTAGGGGAGTTGGGGAGCTCTAGAATTCTGGAGTTGAAGTTTATATTAGATATTAATATTTGATGAATTCATTGCAATTGTAATTTATTTCAAAAAGTCGCTAGTGCTTAGCCCCTCGACTCTACTTGTTTTTCCTAATTATTAGTTTATTATCTTATAATTTATTGTAAATTAAATTATTTAACATACTTTAATTTTCTTCTTTTTCATTGATTAATTACTTTTTTGTTAATTATGTATATTTATTTTGCGAATAGCTAAGAAAGCCTCCACTAACTATTTTGGGTTGACGGATCGTATCGTTTCTACCTTAAAGGAGAAAAAAATTTATAAAATTGCTTCGTATATCAAGAACAATTTCAATGGTAAGCCGTCGTCTTTGGCTTGCCGAAAGTCTAGTTTTTTTGCCTGAAATTCTTTAACACAAGGGGGCAAGATGACGAAGCCCTGGATTGAAAAGGGATTTATAATCGAACAGCTCCTTTTTTTGTGCTGCTAACTCGCATGTTCTTTTTCTGTAGCTCCAAGTTCTGTATTATATATGCATGCTTCTTCATCATTTTAGCACCTTTCATTTCGTACACTTTTAATCTTAAATTGAATTTTCATTTATACTAATATTTATTTACAGAGTACTTATATGCGCAAAATATGAAATAATAATATTATTATTTAAAATCAAAAAGTTGATAACATTTTTCACTTTTTTTAATGTTTATAGCTACCTATTATATTTAATACTTTTTGTAATAATTACAGTATA
>NC_046661.1:38782675-38791829 GCF_010883055.1 Belonocnema kinseyi | reverse complement strand
TTTCTAATTAATAGTTAAATACATATTTTAGACTTTAATCTGACTTTGTATTGTCCAAAAAAATGTTAGAAAGTTTTATTTTTAGCATGGGGCCTGCAAGATTTTAATTGCAAGTGAGAATAATTACTACCTTACCGAAAACTGGAACAAATTATTTTTAAAATGATAATTGAAATTAGTCTTTAGGTAATTTAACACTGGATAGAAAAACGGTTGAAGTCATGAAATTGATAAATGATGAACAAGTAGTAAAAATATCATATACCAAGTTAAAGAAATTCAAAAATATTTTTCCATTTATGCAGTGATTATTTTTAATTATATTATACAATTTTTGCGGGCTCCAAACTTGGTAGTATTTAACATCCAATCACGACAGACATTGCTACCAACTACCATCGACGAAAAACTAGGACTAATTTTATTTGGCCATGTTGATGAAATGCATTAACTTGCTTATTTATTTCATTGTTGATATCCAAGCCTAAGCTGTCAAAAATGTATTCAGCTCGTGCTGAATCAGAAAGGTTTCAAACCAAGAGTTTGAAGAATCGAACATACCAGCAAAAGAAAAGTGAAAGCAATTTAATCCCTTAAAAAATTGACATTTTTTATTGGCATTTTAATAACACATTTTTCTATTTCTTTTCTAAAAGATAGAAATTGGCCAGACGGCTGATTATAAAATTCTTTTTTAATATTGCTACTCATAAAAAATAATCCAGAACTTTCGCTTTAAAACCTATTCACTTTTTCTCATTATTCAGTTCGTACTCGTATTCACCTCGTACAGTTATTCTTTAAGTTTAAAAATTGAACAATTCAAATCTATTTCAACCTTTAATTGAAAATTATAGTCTTTGAAAATAATTAAATTAAAAATGATCGAATGTTGAATTATTGAATTTCACATTATTTGTTTTGGAACGTTTTCAATTAAACTTCTTGATATGTTAGGTTAGGGCTTTCAGTTGGAATTAAAATAGTAAAAGGTTGAATGAATCAATCTAAAAGATTTAAATTTTGAACAGAAAATTTCGTAATTTCTAATTGTTTAACTATTGTGACTTTCAATTTCATATTGTTAAGCATGTTTGCTTCAGATTTATAATTAAACGATTTAAAGTGAAAATTGTTTACCTTTGAACTGAACATTCCGCTTGAAATGTATTCAATATTATGTATTCGACCATTAACGCTTTCAACAGTTCAAATTTGCAAATTATATCTGATATTGTCTTCAACTGGAAATTTTGCAGCCCCTAATGTCTTAATTTTCTATATTTAATGGTTTCAGTTTCAAATTGTACCTTTTCAAGGTTATTGAATTGAACTCCAGAATCTTTGCCGATTTTTATTTTATAAAATTGCATGGAATAGATACTAAATTCAGCTCTCAATAATAAATTCAATATTGACTATATTGAATTGAGCTTAAATTGTATTTATTATTTAGATTGTATGAAATTTAATGTTGCCTGTTTGACTTAAGAGAAGTTTGATTATTGCCTGTTAGAGTTAATTTGCATTCATGAGTGGCTGAATGCATTGTGATATGTAGTAAAGTAGTAGAGAAAAAAGTGGATCCCGATTCAAAGATTGTTTTGAAATCTCAGACTTATCGAATCTGGCCTTGGAAACGGACGTTTCGCCAACGAGGGGAACCGAGAGGAGCAGAACTCCAAGTGAAAGAAAATCGATTGGTCCCGAGCAGTTGAGACCGCTTCCTGAGTCCTTGATCTTCGATATTCGGAACGTCCAGGCGTTGACTGACATAAAAACTCACATCGGGTACGCCAGAGCCTGGGTGCGACTTGCTCTCGAAAAGAAATTACTTTCTCGACATTTAAAGGCACTTTTGGCCGATACTGGATTATTGAGGTACGAAAAACCGAGAGTTTTAAAAATATTACAAATTCAGTTAGTTATCTTGCAGGGGTTGACCACTCAACTTTGAATGTATATCTGATTTTAAGATTTCACAAAGACTTTTTAAATTTCACAGAAATTTCACGGATTTCAAAAGATTTCGAAAGATTAAAATGATTTATTAACGTTTTCTGAGATACCAAATTGTTTCAGAATTTTTTTTTAAGATTTCAAACAATCTTCACAAGGTTGTCGTAAAGATTTCACAAAACGTGCAAATATTTAGCAAAGATTTCACGAAGATTGTACAAGTAGTTTAAACATTTCACAAAGGTCCCAAGAATTTCAAAAGTTTTTTGAAGATTTTAAAAATTTCAAAAGATTTCACAAACATTTCAAATATTTAAAAAGTTATAAAAGAAATCAACAGCCTTCACAGATTTTTCACAGAAAAACTGAGGTTTCCATTAGAACCCATTTTTGGTTCCAAAAGAGCTGCAACAAAAAATGAACCCCACTTGCTGAACAGGAACCCAAAACGAACCTAATGAAGATAATTAAATTACAAAATAATGCTGCAATTAAAATACATATAATGACATGATAATTATCAATTGCATGTTATTTCTACAGGTATCTATTGGAGCTCAAGTTCTAAATGATACCAACTTTTTTTTGAGCCGCAACATTAGTGAACACTCAATTTTTTCTGTGTTCGTAAAGAGTTCAAAAAGATTTTTAAGTGTTTCAAAACTTTTAGAAATATTTCCAAGATTTCACAGATTACACAAAGTTTCGAGGATTTAAAATATTTCCGAAGGTTTCATATAATTTAAAAATATTCCACTAAAATTGTTAGATTTAAAACGTTTTAAAAGATTTTAACATCCTTCATAACGTTTTCGTGAAGATTTCACAAAGTGTTTTAAAGGTTTCAGATATATGTTTCCAAGACTTCACAGATTTCAGGAAGGTTTCATAAAGATTACCATCGCGGTGTACCTGCTCGTCTTACCCTCTCCACTCGACTTCTCCTCACGTCCCTGACTGAGCGAGATTGCTGTGCCGGGCTTTGCCAGCGGCGGCCCCTTTGTCCTAATGAGGCATAAAATGCCATACATAAAAATGTTATAGTTTTGCAATCAGAAAATTAAAAATATTATATTCAGAATCTATGTTTATTTGCGATTCCAACGATATGTAACTTGCAATTAAAATATTGAACTTAGACTAAGTTATGGCAGATATTAGTTTGTTTTGACCCTGCCTAGATAGCATTATGGAATTTTCCGTAGAATAGTTGAAAATGCATCAGTTTATTCGGTAGAAAATTCGCCTGTTGACAATTTAACACTCATCCGGTGGAAGTAATGCTCTTATATTTTCCATATTATTATTATTACACCATTAGCCATTTCCCTTTCGAGGTAGGCGTGACTCACTCGGCAGGGGAAAGGAGTAGTGTGTGGAAGGGATAGAGATTTTTCAGATTGATCCAGAATTCTCGTGCTATTTAAGTAAATAACACGTTCGTTCCGCAACACTGCTCCGACCCAGGTTGCTGATCAATCTCTCTAGCAATCACCCCAAGCGAAGAACCATCTACCATAATAAGTATATTCATTTTAATTCTATTCCCTAGAAAGTGAAGTTTAATTTCCTTTTAATCAATTGCCCTTGTGTTTAATACACTAGTGTGGCCCTTATTTTTCAAAATAATTTTTTTTCAACCCCTAGTTCTGTTCGATTGCCCAAGAATCGACCATCATTTTTAATATTATAAAATTATTGTGTATGTCTATATGTATATGTGTATACTAAATAACTTATATTTTGTACTGTTTTGTTAAGGATTCGTCTTTTTAGTTTAAAAATTCAAGTACTTGGTTGCAAGTATAATATTCTTCTAGGCAGTTTCGTAAAAATCCGTATATTCTACTAAACTTTAAAAAGGCGAATTTTTTACCAAATAAACTGATGCCTTTTCAACTATTCTACGGAAAATTCCATAATGCTGTCTAGTCAGGGTCAAAACAAACTAATATCTGCCATAACTTAGTCGAATTTAATATTTTAATTGCAAGTTACATATCGTTGGAATCGCAAATAAACATAGATTCCGAATATAATATTTTTAATTTGTTGATTGAAAAACTATAACATTTTCATGTATGGCATTTTATGCCTCATTAGGACAAAGGGGCCCCCGCTGGCAAAGCCCGGCACAGCAATCTCGCTCAGTCAGGGACGTGAGGAGAAGTCGAGTGGAGAGGGTAAAACGAACAGGTACACCGCGATGAAATGGATACTGCCCGGTTCTTAGCCGCCTCCACCTCCGTGCAATCACAGCTTAATGCCCAAAGTAACTAGGGCATTTAGTCGAATTAAATTTAGATTAATAACTATACATTTACTTGAAAACAAAAAAATGCTTTATATACTGGTCGATGTATTGTAAAAATAAAGAGATTGTGGAAAAGTGAGGAATCTTTTTAAAATACATGAAATTGTTTTTAGTGCCTTATCAATAATACATGCATTGAAAATCCCAGTAAATAAAACCATTAATTTTCAAACACAGCAAATATTATTTATAGTTATATTTATAATATTATATTTATTTAAATTCAAACATTAAAAATAATAGGTTATCAAAAGAAACTTTTAATATAATTGGAAAACAGTATTTTGTTCATTTGAACGTTTAGAAATTGAGGTACGTTTAATTGAAATACTTACATTAGCTGGAAATCTTAGATTTAAATTTTCAACATGTTGGTTCCTGATTTTTAATTTTTGCTTGGGGAAATTACTCGTACCCTGGCGGACCGAAGGAACCGAATGAAGCCTCTGCAAAGTACCCGTAAAGACCCCATTGGCCCCCATTCGGTTCCTTTTTATCAAACTAAAAAAAACAGCAAGATAAACTTTTAAACTATTGAAATTCGGATTCTCCGTTAAATTTTCTATTGGAGATTCACGGAGTAATCGCAATACTTTTTTATGCAGCGGTAAAAAGTTAGAAAAATATAAAAGATATATAAAGCCTGTTGACTGCTACTTACAGATGACGCGTTTGAAGTGTAACAGTCAACAGGCGTTATACGTCTTATTTATTTTAAAACTTTTTACCGTTGCAAAAAAAAACGATTGCGATTATTCCACGACCAATGGGGTCTTTACGGGTACTTTGTAGAGGCTTCATTCGGTTCCTTCGGTACAGTAATTAGATGACCTTTCTTTCATCTAATTTCCTAAATCCAAGATGCCACCTAGCCCCCTGCATGCACTCACGGCTTTATAAAAACTTAAAAATTATGAAAAATTGAGGAATATTTTTAAAATACAGAAAATTACTTTTATTGCTTTATAATATGTGTGCAGTACATTCGAGAGATATTTTTAATCTGAAGTTGGATACAACTGCTATAAACCATAGAAATCTACAATTAACCGACAACCGATAATTTGTATCGGGAGTGCAGTAGTCAAAATCATTAATTTTCAAAAATAAGAAAGCAGAATTAAAAAATTTGTAATCATAAGACAAAAATGATAAATTAAAAAAAATATATTCAAATTTTCGGTTAGAACTATTAATTTGCAAACAAAATGGAAGAATTTTTAATAAAATATTTCTATCAAATAAAAATATGAACTTTCAACTAACACGATGAATCTTTAACGAAATAAATTATTTTGAACATACCAGTTCGACTTTTCGCCATGTAGTTGAATTTTTAACAACAAAAAAATGAATTTTCGACGAAAAATGAATAGTTAACATTTCTACCAAAAGATGCATATTTAAAGAATAGCTGAATCCTCGACGAAATTATATTATCATTTTTAATCAAATAGTTGTAATTTTAACCAGAAACATATTAGTTAATCAAGAAGATACATTTCTGCCAAAAAGACGAATTTTCTGCAAAATACATCAGTTTTTAACAAATTGCTAAAATGTTCTAACAAAAAGATGAATTTTCAACAAAGAAAGATTGATTATCAACCAATACAGACGAATTTGCAACAAAAAAGTTGAATTTTCAAGTTAAAAATATTAAGTTGTTTGAGGCATTTGAATATAATAACAAAAATACGTAACTTTTCAACACAATAGTTGAATTTTCGGTAAAATAACCTGGAAAATTAGACTTATTTCATTATAAATAAATAAGGTTACGTTTACTTAAAAAATGAAAAAGGCTTCATATACCGGTCGGTGTATTGTAGAAATGAAGGACCTAAAGTTGGATAAAAGCTTTGCAAACGATTGATAACAATAATTATCCGACGAGCGATAATTTTGATCGGCAGTCGGATAATATTATCCGACATCAGATAATTGTAGTAGTCAATTATTATGTTTTTTTTTTAATTCTTCACTTTTTTACTCTATTTATTTTTATAATACAATTAGTAATAGATACCTCATTTTTATGATATCAAGTAAATGTAGCATTATTGATTTGAAGTTAATGATTCATGATGTTAGTTGAAAACTTATATTAAAAAAAAAAAATGTTATTCAAGATTCTTTTTCTTTTTTTGTTGTTGAAAATTTATCACTTTTGTTTTATGACTAAGCATTTATCTATTTAGTTAAAAATTCTTCATTCTTCTCTTTAAAAATAATGGTCTTATTTACTGGGATTTTCTATGAATGTATTATTGATAAGGCACTAAAAACAATTTTACGTATTTTAAAAAGATTCCTCACTTTTCCACAATTTCTTTATTTTTACCATACATTGACTAGTAGAAATAGCATTTTTCTGATTTCAAGTAAATGTATAGTTATTGATCTGAGATTAAATTCGTCTAAATGCCCTGGTTACTTTGGGCATTAAGCTGTGAGTGCATGGAGGCGGTTAAGAGCCGCCGAAAGAAAGGTCGACGCAGGTAAATTCGGTTATTGCCGGCATTAGACCTATTGCACGGACATTAGGCCTAATGCCGGATTCGGCTAAATGCCTACGACATACAGTCGAACCTCCAATACCAATACCTCCAATACCCATCGGGTTCGGGCGTATCGGACACTGTAAGCTCACGTGGTTTTACCCCTCAGCCAATCGGCGTCGAGTTACAGTACCGTAACGTTACGATTTTTTACAGGTGCCCTTGATAGTATACCAATGTTATGGTACATTTTTTTTTTTAATTTTACAATAATTAAAACAGATTTTTACAATTTCATTTTTATTTGTATTTGCTTATGCCGAATTGATATTTATTGTAATTAATAACTGTAGAATTGAATATTGTACACATCCACTAGCCAGAAAAACAAAATATGCCAGCATAGTTCAACTTAACAAGGTTTTCTTAGGTTATTAATGACGTGAATAAACATTGTTCCTTTCATTGATTTCTTTTTTAAATAAATATTATATTATGTACTAAAGCTAATTGTATGCTATTCTTAAGAAATCCTTATCGCTATAATAATATTTTTATTTAAAATTCTTCGGGCGAAAAGTTATAATAAATGTGGATTGTTTTAATTGCTACTATAAAAAACGAGTTCGACAAGATGTTTTCACTTACCTCAATAATCTTAAAAACAGAGTTTTAGTGTGATAACTTCATAAATATATATCCCATTATTATTGCACAACACCAATAAAAAAAACCTGCAACGTCAACGTAATTTAACCTACAACCTGCATTATCTCGACTGCTTTCGCATCAGCTAGTGTAAGCGAGTTCAGACGTTTCAAAGCCCCGTAAAGTTAAAATATAAAATTTCAATTAGGAAAAATTTAAATTGCATTTTTCACTTAACTTATTGTGCAAAACTAAGTACATATGTACTACATATCTCAGAGCAAGGGATTCGAGGATGCGACGGCACTGGGTCGCAGGATTTCGCCGGAAGCGGCTGCTAATCCGAAAAATTGCGTCCGCTTCCAGCGAAATCGCGGTAAAATTTCAGCCACAACCACGTCTCACAACCGTGAGATAGGTATATAAAGATCTAATTTTACATTATTATAGGAGTCAGTATAAAAGATCTGCATTTCTACGTTGTGAAGAGGAAAAAGAACAGTTTCTCTATCATCTCTTAACTCTCAACGCTGTAGATTACTTCTGTTTCACAAACAATTATCCATCCACAAAATTACCATATAGGGTGGTAATTTTTCCAAGCAGAAAAGCAAGCGCGGCGACAACTTCGGCCAACAGTTGGATTGCCATTTCTGGTACTCTCTGTGAAACAAAACCCGTTCCCATTCCAAAAGGAGGACTCGAATTTGTGTTTCATGTTAGTTTTGAAAATATTTTCTATAAAATGATAAATCTATTGAAAAATTTCTTATTTGTAGAATATCTGTCATTTTTTAGCATAAAAATATAGGGGTGCTCTCAACTTTACGGATAGGTCACGATAATACGGGAATATCGCCCAAATGGATGGTGGAACATGTAGTAGTTCGAAACGAAGTTACGGGTCACACTTTTAAATTTCCCTGTGGTCGATGGCTTGGCAGGGGAATAGATGACGGCTCAACAGAAAGATTGTTGGTGGGAGCTCTTGTGCCCAAAAGTATCGACAGTGAGGAACTAGTAGAATCATGTTCAACACCGCCAAGGTGCAGATCACCCAGCATTCCAAGGAGACCGACCTTCTCTCAAAACGAACTTCAGCATTTGCTCGGTAATTATTTTATACAATAATAGACTGTAATCCCATATTCAGATTTTTTAATAATTTGACCAAAGAAACTTTATTTTTTCCGTAAGGTCCACATCCACAATTGATATATCAAATCTTGCGAGAAATTTTTCAAGCATAATAGGTTTGATAAAACAAAAGTGTGTAGCCAGATGTTCGTGCGAAGTGCTAATTTTCCTAAAGTTTAAGTTTGAAAAGTAAACCACCTTTAATTTAAGATTTTAATTTGTCAATTAGATTAAAGTCGAAATGATTGAATTGAATTTCACGATTTCAATTTTAAAAATGTTCAGTCTTAGGCGAAGTTTGGGATCGTTTAATTTGTAATTCTTTATTTTTTTATTAATTTTATTGTTTCTATTAATCAAATTTGAACTTTAAGAAGTTAAGAAGCTTTGAGTTTGATATGCTTATTTTCGAAGATTTTCCGATCTTAAATTATGTTCCCTGTAATTTCGGTAGCGTTTTAAAATCTTTTGATAATTTAAATCACTTAAGTAAATCTGACAGCAGTCTATTTAGGAACTCCTGGCTTATAAAATAAGTTCATGTTTTATAATGCAATCATCTTGAAAATCTGCAAAGTTTAAAGTAATAATTATA
>NC_046661.1:38775621-38782575 GCF_010883055.1 Belonocnema kinseyi | reverse complement strand
ATCTTTGAAAAAACTATGCTTTTTTAATTTCAGGTGAGGCTGTCAACGCGATAGTGAAATTCCACTATAAAAGAGATTCACAGGATGGATCTTTGACGGCCTTACTTTGTGGGGAAGGTGGTCTTGTTCCTTCTTTAGAGCAAATCTTTCTCTTTGGATTTAAAAACCAGAGAATATTCGGCCGAAACTTCTTTGTTTGGGACTATTTCTGTATGTAACATACACTGGAACCGCGTTTATATCTGCCATTCGAGCATATAAACATTAGCTTATATCCTCCCGGGAGGGGATCCCACCAATGCTGCTTAGCGGAGGGGAAATTGCTGCGATGCGCGCTGATTTGCTTGTTTATCACGTAATACTGCGAGGTGGTGAATGACAGATGCATATAAATGAGAGTTATGGCAGGGATATAAGCGCGAGAGGATATGAGTGAAAGCGGATATAAACGCGATTCCAGTATATTATTGTTTATTATTCGCAGTCAGCGTTGCTACTGAAACTGGAAATTGTGAAATGGCTTGAAAATTTCAAAGACTGTACAAAATCGGGGAATGACAGTGAATTTATTTTTTTAATCGGAATTTTTCTTATTTTTAGTAGAAAAAGCTTTTCAATTTCTATTAAGATAATAATGTTAAATTGCACTTTATATTACACACAATTGAGGAGAGGGGGGGGGGGCATGGGGAAAATGACTAAGTCATACAATTTTTTTCATCTAAAATTCTTTGTATTGATTTTATCGGTACAGTTTTTTTTTGCAAATGTTGATGTTCAGAACAAATTTAAAGCCCTAATTTTACAAGAATAAATTTTTATATAATGAGTAAAAAATTTCGGTTAGCCATAGTTATAAAATAGTAACTGTGGAATCTGCAAAGGTTCTTGTTTACATAATTGCATTTTAGATTGTAACATTTTGAAGCTTCTAATTTGAGATATATTAATATCAAAGATAACCACTTCATGTAGAAAATTATTCGATTTAAAAAAAAAAATTATTTCTTTCAGTATGAAATTAAATTAAATTTTGAGTGATACTATTTAAGAGATTTTCGATACTTCAAATACCAATTTATTTAGTTTTGATGGATCTTAAAATGTCTGAATTTAAAATGTTTTCATGAGAAATACTTCGAATCCAGAAGATTTTCAATTTTAATCCTTTAAATTAGGGTTTAGTTCTGAATTCTGAAAAAGATTTCAGTGGCCACCCTGATTATTATAAATTGTATACCTTTTCTTACTTCATTCTTAATCTATTATACGTGCTTTTTAAAATCATATTTATTTTTTAAATTTTACTTAATGTTCTTTGCTTTTCTTTCAGTGCGAGTGAAAGAAAATTTTGAAATGTCTTTACTAGAAGAAATGGATCAATACTCGCGGAGGCTTCACAGAGACAGAAGGGCACAACTAGAAAGTAGTCAGAGGTTCACGATTTTACGCTGTTATTGTCACTTGATCGATCAGATAAACACTTTCAGTCAGACTCTTGGAAAAGACGGAAAATTTCAGTTGTTCGTCTGCCTCTCTGCCAGGTAAGGAATTGCACATAGAAAGCTTTCCTTCAAAAATGAAAATCTTTAATTCTTTTATTTAATTGTGAGTACCAAGCACTGATTTCCATATTCCTATGTCACAGGTGAAATAAACAAAAAATATTTTTTTCAGAGAACAACTTCTGCATCCGATGCTTCGGCCGATGAGCGAAGCGCGAAGCACACTGGAAATGTATGAGGAGATATCATTCCTCAGAAATTCAACGTTGCTCACTTTCCTTATCCAGATTCTTGAACCGCTCAGCGAATTCCACATCGTTCTCGAAAAAAGTCTCACCCATGGGATTTCCAGTCTCTGCTAATGCGAAAAACTTCCGACATCTTCTGAGGCTAATTTTCCAAGGCAGTACAACAATAGCTTTAACGATGATAGAACTAGATTAGTAGGGGAAGTACATTTTTTGTAAATAATTTCGTTCTAAAATTTGAAAGACGTGAACATTCAAATTTTAAGACGCTAAAAGTTGATTTGCCTCTGAGTCTTAAGATATTACCAAAGATATTACCCTTTACTTTCCGTTATCGCGTGATCGATATTACCGTACTCGTTTATACTCATTTTTACCGTTGTTGATCTGTTTTATACGTAAGTGAGAATCATGACAAACTTTTTGTTTTCAGTTAGTTTCCGTGTATCGTTCATGTATATAGTGTAGCTAGCGAATTGTAATTTTAGATTTTAGATTGCCAGTTCTTGCCAATTTCCTCAAAGTATCACTTCTTGAAACTTTTTCTCAATTTCAGATTGAGTTTTATTAATATTTAGATTGTTAGGCTCTTCGCGTTTAAAGATTCTGGGAAAGTTGATTGGTATAAAGATACTTTAAATTTCATTCCAAATTTGAATCCGTTTTTAATTAGATTCTTCGTTCTCAAGTACTTCGTTTTTAGAATTAGTAAGAAGACACTTTCATCCTTCTTTATTCGGGGTTTGTTGGTTATTTGTAACTGCATTTTATTGTCCCTAATGCTGTGAAAATGAGAGTACGGATATTGTACATATGATACGTCCAAATGCACAATAAGAGGTAGAATTTACTTATCGATTTAGGGTCATAAACCAATGATGGACCAAATGAAAAAGAGATTTGGTGAAACGTAGTGATTTTGACACATTTTAGCTCTCTAGAGTCTATTACATCGTGCAACACAAATATTAATCGATGTTGCTGCTCAGAATTTTCATTCACCATTAGATGAAGTCTACTTTTACAAGCTCATCTATTCTTCGTTTAAAGATTTTATCCAAAAAAATGGTACAGTCAAGCGCCCTCAAAAATATCGACAAGATCAGTTTCTTACAATACTAAGTTCTTATTTACTTTTTACCAAATTTTCACAACTTATATAGAATTTTTTCAGAAATTTCTTACAGATATTTTTGATAAAAGAAAAATAAAACCAAATGTCTGAAAAGTTTACGTTTTAAATTTGACTACAAAGTTTAAAAATTATTAGTACGTTCTACATAATAATGAGAACAACAAATAAATATTACCTTCTTCTTAATTTTATATTTTTGACCGAATATTTTAAGAGACTTACGAAATGATCAGAAATTAATTCTGCACTACTTCCATTTAGAATTTAAACATTTTTAAATGTAATTTTTTAAGTTGAATTATTAGAAATTTCTAATTGTAACTATTTGTACAATTTTAAATTACCTTTAAATTGTTTATGATTTCAAATTTTATACATTCAACTTTGAGCTATTTCAAAACTAAAGCTAAAAATTTTCAGAATTAAATATTTTTCAAATAGTTTCAATTTTTAGAATTTTAAATTGGATGCGTTTAAATTGTTTAAATTTAAAACTGTTCCATTTTGTGCAATTCCATTTGTTACAATTACAAATTCTAAACACTTATAATAAAAAAGCAGCCGTAATTTTCAAATTATATGTATAATTCTCATTTATACACTTTACATTTTTATTTTTAATAGGAAGAAGAAATATTCTATAAAATCAAATTCACTATTTAACAATGAAACGAAAGTCCACTTCGAATTCTCCAGATGTAACATGTCTCGTTTAATGTTTAAGAATGTTTCATGTAAAAAAATTTAGCCAATTCCGAGAAAATTCACTGAGGATTTTTAGATTCAAATTTCGTGGTTTTCTTCCACAAGTAAAAACTTAATTGCGAGATATAGGGATGTTGAATAAAAAAAAGTTTGATCAAAACAAATTATTCTGTTCTGAGAAAATCAAAATTGTAGTTGGCGATATTAAAAATCCGAGAGAAATACGGTAATATAGTATTTCTTTATCAAATAATAATCATTTCAAGCAATATCAATAATAATAATAATTTGATTAAAAATATTACTACTTTCAAATTACAACCAAATTTTACCTAAAATTTTATTAAAATTTTTGTTTGTAAATTATTGTGTCAAAAAATGATATTTCGAACAAATTCTTTCACATCAATTTGTATGTGATTTTTTATGCAATAAATCCTTTTTCGATCAAAATGTTGATTATATAGTTCTGTACTGCCACTATTCAATTACAAACTAAATTGGAAACAGTTCCTAAAAACTTCACGTAATTTACTGTCCTTGTTGAATTTATGTGCAAGTTTATTTTTTTTATCTTTTTAGAAAATTTATTGCAAGAATCCATGAGAAGCTTTACTGTAACATTTTCGTATTCAAAGTCCAAACCTCAAACTCAGGAGTGATTTTCTTTGTTCGATAGATTATAGAGTGCCAAAAAAATTGTTTTAAGCCGATAAAATTGATTATTAATATGTTTTGATCTTTAACAAATATATTTGGATTTAACGCTGTTTTCAACTTTATTATTAAAATCTTGATCATAAAAAGTGTTCAGTTGCATCAATTTAATACGGGCCTATTTATCAACATTGTTCATCTTCAATCATAACAAATTTATGAGGTATTATCAGAGATTTTGTCAACGGCCAAATGTGTAATGCTTATTTATAGAAAATGCGAGACTAATTGAAAATTCAGCTGCAAGTGAATGCAAATAACATTAAAATATACCTGCGATGAACGTAGATATTTATACATGAATCTCGAATTTTTTGACAACTCTAGATTTATTTCATGCTGTACAACGTATAACGAGTAATTCCGTTTTTACCTTTAAGATAAGACCTGAATTTAGTGTAAAAACTTCGTTTTACATCTGACTTTCTATTTTGTAAAATTCTAGAAACTCCGATTTTTTAATCAGTAGGTTTTTGGGGTTAAAGCTATCACAGGGTTCGCATCCAGCCCCTTAACCCTGCCGTCGGGGGGCCTATTGTTTCGGCCAAGTCGAGCGCTGGCGGGACAGTCTTCTTCAACAAGATGCAAGGTTGGCACTGCAAACCCTGCACAGTGCCCATCATCGCGATGATACATTAGGAAGAGAAAGAGAGACACTAGGAAACGGAAAAGAAAGCAGACACAGTGAAAGGAGTTTCAGTGGAAACTGAAAAAATTTCATATTATAAATTAATTTTGATTTATTTTTTAATTTCTTTTTTTCTGTTGATACTTTAATTATTTGTCACAAAAATTCACCAAAATTTGTCCAAAAAATGTCTCCTGAATATGAATATTTTAGTATTTAATAAGCTAATAGGTATTTCTATCCCCAATGTGGAAGGAATAAGTCATTGTTTGAATGCATGCAATTAATTGTTAAAATAAAAAAAAATATTTTTTTAGTTACAAATAAGTAAAGTATCAATAGAAAAAAAGAAATTAAAAAAAAATCAAAATTAATTTATCATATGAATTTGTTTCAGTTTCCACTGAAACTCCTTACACTGTGTCTCCTTTCTTTTACGTTTTCTAGTGTCGCCCCAGTGGGCACTGGGACGTCCTAAAGACGTCCTTAGAATGCACCTCTGTGTCATATGATTTGACGTCTTTAAGACATCCTTTGGATCTTTTCATGTCTTTAAAAGGTCCTCAGGACGTCCTTAAGACGTCCGCCGAAAGACGTATATAGGACAAGTTTAGGACTTGCGTGCCCACTGGGTCTCTTTCTCTTCCTAATGTATCAACGCGATGATGAGCACTGTGTAAGGTTCGCAGAGCAAACCTTGCATCTTGTTGAAGACTGTACCGCCAGCGCTCGACTCGGCCGAAACAATAGGCCCCCCGATGACAGGGTTCAGGGGCTGGATACGAACCCTGTGATAGCTTTTACCCGTTTTGGGTAGTTATTTGTAACAATCTTATTTCTTTCTATATTATTTTTCTCAGAAAGTAAAAATTCTTTATAGCAGCATTTTTGGCTGCATTTTTAAATTAAATTTTATATTTTATTTACTCATAGAAACTAAATAACTTTTGAATCAAGTATTAACTTAAGGAGATACCGGCAATTGTCAATTTTAGTTTCGGATTATAATTTTTGTACAAAAAGCTTATCATCGGAGTTTTTATTTTCCAAAGCAGTCATATGAAATTTTTCGCAGTTTTTAAGAAAGTCGCCTTTAAAATGTCCGTCAAAAACTTAGAATTTGGCGAAGCATATTAAATGTTATTAGTACTTTTCATCACGTTTACCAATTATATTTAAAATTAGAAGTATGATCAAGTCATTATTCGGTTTGAAAATTCTAATTAAACACATTGGTGTAGTCGAGGCCTGGCGTGGCCTGCCGGTGCCACGCCACTTATTTGTCGTTCAGAAAATGTTTCTAGTTAGTATTACAAGAGCCATTTGCACAATACTGAGAATTTAATTTGTAAAGACAGAATGAGGTTCTCTGCAGCGAGGAAGCCTAAGCTAAGCTCGGTGCGCAACTTCAGACTACGCTGGTCCGCTCCCTGTCTATTAGAGTCTCAGAGTCTCGGTTACTTGCAATAAACGTAACAATGGTTTATAATCATGGAACACTGATCGGTGTGCGATTAGTAAAAGACTTTTGTAAGT
Source organism: Belonocnema kinseyi (assembly GCF_010883055.1). Lineage (NCBI taxonomy): Eukaryota > Metazoa > Arthropoda > Insecta > Hymenoptera > Cynipidae > Belonocnema > Belonocnema kinseyi. Next base: position 38,776,101 of record NC_046661.1, on the reverse strand, counting down.
AAGCAGGTAAAAATGTCAAACTTCAAAAAATAAATAATTTTGAAATTGGTGATCTCAGAATCAGATATTCGAAATCTATCTTTTTTTATTCCAGGCATATGTAATTTATTTGAAGAAGTTTGAAATTTGAACAGTTTTATTTAAGCAATAATATTATTGCTTGACAAATTTTGATATTTTTTTATCTAAATTATTTATTCGTGTAATTGTAAAAAATTGCAGATTCTAAATATATTATTTTTAAAGTGCGCACTGAAAAGTTAATAAATGGTTAAATTTCATTACTTTGGCCTGTTTATGAACAAGGGTAGCCCGCTTGAGAGGATCAGTCAACGTGAGAATGGCGAGAGTTTACCATAAAATAGGCCAATGGGCTAATAAAGATGGGCGGGGTAGAAGATTTTCTACGCAAAACACAATTTAATCATAATTGTTTCCTGAAAGTCCACACTGTGTATTAAGAATTCAATTTTAGGAAAG
>NC_046661.1:38774221-38775521 GCF_010883055.1 Belonocnema kinseyi | reverse complement strand
CACTCCTCTTTTGCCTTACATTATTGCCACTATCTCTAGCACTACGCCATTCCGACGGGTACTTGTGCGGCAAACCTGTAGATCGAAAGTACAAGGTCACTCGTGTATTTTACATGGACGATCTTAAGATCTATGCTAAAAACAAAGAGAAACTACATCTAGCTCTAGGGATTGTCGAACGATATACTAAAGAAATTGGAATGGAATTTGGGTTAGATAAATGCGCCAAGGTTTATTTGAAGCGAGGAAAACTTAATGGCATCCCTGAAGATCCTGAACTCGTTGATAGAAGCGCTATACGACACCTTTGTGCTGGAGAGACTTATACGTACCTGGGCGTGCCACAGAACCGCATTCAGGATGTGACATCTATAAAGGATACTCTCCGAAGCAGATACAAACGTCTCATCCGGCAGATTTGGTCTTCCAAACTGTCGGCGAGGAACAAAGTATCTGCAACGAACATGCTTGCCGTCCCGGTAGTACTCTATTCATTTGGAGTAGTTCCATGGACGAAAAACGAGCTCAGATCCCTGGATATCGGGACAAGAAAGTTTATGCACATGAACAAAAGCATGCATCTTAAGTCTTCCGTTCCGCGACTGTACATCTCATGCCGTCAAGGTGAACGCTCTTGAATGTCTTCACAACAGGACTGTGCTGGGTACAGCACATAGAGTTGCAAATGGAAGAGACCCTCTTCTTAAAATGGCCAGGAATCACGAAGAAGTAGGCAAAGGAGCGTTTCTGTTCAAAGCAGCGGAGGAGGCTGCTGAAACAATCGGACTTGACTTCAGTATTAGGGGTGAGCAAAATGCATCAAATCTTATCTATCTCGAGTACTCACTCCTGAAAGTCCGGATTAAGAAAGCACAAGAGAAAAACTTTCGTGAGCAGCTCCTCGATTAAGAGGATGCACGGTACCTTCCACAGAAATGTAAAGGATCAGTCAATGTCTTGTGCGCTAACGTTTGCTTTCCTTAAATCGCCCGGATTGGAGACTGGTAGGGAGGGTTTCATTTTGGCATGCTAAGACGGTGTCATTTCCACCTTAACATGCCGTCGCCACATTTTGAGCCAAGACATTCCTGATGATAGCTGCAGGGCGTGCCATGCACACCCCGAGCATTTAGCTCACATACTATCTAGTTGTCCAACTTACGCGGGAACGACCTACATTCAAAGGCAGAATGCAGAATCAATTGTCGAGAATGGGAAGTGCCGCATATACTGGAACTTTATATTATCGACAATTGTTTCTGTTGCTCACTCGAGGCCTGACATGGTTCTTCTTGACTTC
>NC_046661.1:38772409-38774121 GCF_010883055.1 Belonocnema kinseyi | reverse complement strand
GACAATGGGTCGGCGATCAATGCCGACCACTCTAGAGCTGGGGGAGCCAAAAAAAATGGATTCAATGCGATGGATCGACTGGATCTGGCGACCTTTAGGTGGACGGAGCGACTGAATCACGACTTGCTAGAGTGTTACGATGCGAGTGTGGCCCCTGAACGGGGCTACATGGCACGACTGCATGCTCTGTGGTGCGAGAAACACCCGGAGTTATCGCACTTTTCGCATCAACGTCTGCGAAACCATGCTGAACTACGCCGAAAAAGGGGCTATGTAAGCGGAACACCTACTCTACCACAGCTAGAACAAGCCGGCAGCAGAGAAAGAGAGGCGACACTAAGACCAACCGCGGAGAGACATCCAATAGAGGAAGAGCGATGCTTTATGACCCGGAGAAACATCAACACCAAGGTTACTCTACTGAAAATGGATGACGCGCTTCGTGGACATTTTTCCGGAGAATCCAACCCCTGGGCTATCAATTATTGTGTGTATAATGCAGCGAGAGCTTTGGCCGATACGAAACGTAAAACAAAACCAACGGTTGATTATAAGACCAAAAGACGAATGCATCAACTTGTCATAAATATAGGCTGGGCAAGACAGTACGCGTCCCACATTCAGTGTGTGATTGAGTACATTACATATGGCAGGAATTTTTCCGCCAAGGTTCGAAAGTTCGCGCACGAACTCCGCACCCGTTATCACACACTTAACAAGTCAAAGCTGCTGACCATCAGGCAGCATATTGTTGAGAGAATACGGATACTATCCGATGCTAAGAGAAGTCTAGAGCGGACAGAGAGGTCGGTCTCAGAAAATCAACATTTTCTCTCTGACCCATCTCGACTCTTCCAAGACCCTCCAGTTACTTTCGAACACCCGCCCAAACCAGAGGAGGTCGAAGTATTTTGGAGAGAAGTTTACGAAGTGTAGCATAGACTGGACGAAGATTCGGAAAATATAAATAGGTTCAAGGAGCTATGTGATGCCCTCATAACACCTGATAAAGAATGCCCACCCACCACTACCGAGGAGGTGAAAAAAGTATTTAGAGGGATGAAGAACTATTCCGCACCGGGACCAGATTGTATCAAAACCTTCTGATGGAAGAAGTTTCCTTCAATCCATCAGCATTTGGCCCGTATTTTCACCTCATATTTAAAGTCGGAAGAGCCGATTCCTGAGTGGTTGGTGGAAGGTCGCACAATACTCCTGCCGAAAATAGGCAACTTAGCTGACCCGAAGAATTACAGGCCAATCACTTGTCTGAACACACTGTATAAGATATTCACAACTATCCTAAATGATAGGATTGTTCGGGCAATTGAACCTTTGTGACAAAAAATGTATGAACAACGAGGCTCAAAGAAAGGCGTAGCGGGATGTCGGGAGAACCTGCTCGTCGATAGATGTGTCTGCAAAGATGCAGCATTCTACCAGCGTGACCTATCGATGGCCTGGATTGATTATCGGAAAGCTTTCGATTCTACATCCCATAGACTTATCATCTGTATTTTGGAAATCTTAAAGGTTCATCCGCAAATAGTTGGGTGCATAGAGAGATTGATGCCGCTTTGGAAAACCAAATATACTATCTCATCTGGAAAAAATCGTGTGACAACTAACAAGGTCACCTTTCAGAGAGGAGTCTTTCAGGGCGACACCATGAGCCCACTCCTCTTTTGCCTTACATTATTGCCACTATCTCT
>NC_046661.1:38755117-38772309 GCF_010883055.1 Belonocnema kinseyi | reverse complement strand
AATATAACTGTTGAATATTATGAAAAAAAAAAAATATTTCTAGAAAATAAATTTGTTTATCAACATAATTTGAAAAGATTATTGAAGGAAATTATATTTACAGAAATTTTCATACATAAAAATAAAATAAGAAAGTGTAAACAGCGTGAATCGAATACGTAACCTTTGGGTTATGAAGCCGAAGCCTTACTGCCTGAGTTATTAGTGGCCGAGCATATTACTGCTTTGGCAAATTAATAATCCCGTAATAAGCTTTTACTACAAAAATTATGAACCGAAACTAAAATTAACAATTGTCGGTTTCCAATAATTAGATGAGTATTTTAATTATTCAGTAACAAAAACAGGATTATGAATACATTGTAATTTAATTCACAACTGATTAAAAAAGTGATTTAGTGCACTCGGCATAATATATGTGAATAAATTTCTAAAATACAACACGACGCTCGAAACACTTTCGGAAGAATGTCTATTATGTGATAAAGAATATATAGGTGTAAATAATATAATGCGTATAACAGATGATTGTACAGTAGAGTAAAATGTTGTATAACCTACCCTACTCGAATAAATAGTCGATAAAAAAATTATTAATTTTAATATTATGTTTATTATTTTGAACAGTTTAAATTTTAAACTAGGCAGTTTTTAATGCTTCCATTAAAAACTTTATGTACATTTTGAGCGCTATTAATTAAAAATTGTCTAATTCTTGAAATTTTAATCTAAAAGTCAATTTAATTTTAAAACTAGTAAATTTGTTTGAAGTATTCATTTATTTGAATTTAAAACTAAAAATGTTGAATTTTTCAAACTAATTTTTTTTTTTAAATTTGAGCGCTTTCTAATCATTCTATATAAAATTGTTCCTTTACAATTTGAAATACAAATTTTATAATTTAAAAAATTGAAAATTAATCTATTTCTCACAATCTTAAGCGATTTATCCAATTTTAACAATGTTTAAATGGAAAAATCAGATTCTTTTTAATGAAAAAACATCATTCTTCTTAAACGACTATACCCAAATTTTTCAGTTTTTTAAAAAAATAGTCAGAATGGAAAAAGATTGTTTACAACAATTTATTATTAAAAATGTATACAATTTTTGTTCAATTTTGAAAAGTAGCTTTCCTTCAAATACAACATCTACCCACTAAGACAATTCATGATATAATTTTTTGACATAATTTTGTTGCAAAGGATTAACATTTTTTTAATTACCCCCCCCCCCTCCCTCCAACCAGTTATAAATGTATAAGGCTAAGTAAATATGCTACCTCATTATGGTGTTAAGATTAACAAATTAATATCTTGTAAACTTATAAACTATTTGCTGCAAAGATTCCCTCACAGCATATAAGATATCGGCAGGATATCCCATTTATCTCCCAGGATATCCTGGACATAACCCAGGAGATCCTAGGGATATTGCGAATCATATCGTACAGGGCGGGAATATCGATATCCCTGGAATGTCCCAAGGATATCTCAGAAAATCCTGAGGATATCCCATTCATGTTACAATTTTATATTCCAAGGATGCCCCCAAGATATCCCACTTATGTAATTTAGTATATTCCTGGAAATTCAGATATATCTACTACCAATTATATGTTTATTCAATCCGATCAATGAAATAACAAATCATTTAACAGTATTAAGCATTTTCCGGAGATTTTGCACAAGTACAATAATAGTAGAGTCCCCTCTAAATCAGTGGTCGGCAAACTTTTTGCGCGCTTTTCAGGTCAGGGCAGGGTTGACCCAAGTAATTTTTTTCGCCTGCCGGGCTTTGTTCATCAACGCTATGGTTCTCCTGCGTGGAGTGCGGTTGTGTTAACGTTTCTAGGCGAGAGTTCGTTGTGAGATGGAATACTCAATGGGGATAAAAAGTTACCAATCAATTTTTTTTTTAATTTCTTATAATAGTGATTTAAAAGTTTAAATTTGAAATCTAATTTTTTGGGATTATTTGCATCTAAAATTCTTCTTGGGAACTTAAAAATCAATGTTTTGAAATATTAAAATTTTTATTAACAGTTACTTTTAACTAAATTAAAACTGTTTAATAAATTTATCAATAAATTTAATTTATTGAAGTTTACTGTACTGCTCATTCTTTAAGACAAATATTTGGAAGTAAGAGAGCCCCTTTCTTCGTTCCCTCTCGTGAGACACAATCAAGCTGGTAAATTTCATATATAATAAAATAAAATTATTATTTTATATAATATTTATCTGTTGTTCTACTGTCTCTCCGTTTATACAAATTGAATTTAAAAATAAAATAAAACCCGAAAGTAAAAAGGGGAAGTAAAAATGCCCTTAAGATGTTAACAAATTGAATTTAAGAATTGAATAAACCCCGAAAGTAAAAAGCGAAAGACTAAATTTTTTCCAGGAAAGATAAAAATTAATTTGTTTGCAAAATGAAATTTGAAGCGACGGAAAATGACTTTTTTTATTATATATTTTTTTAATTTCAAATTTATTAATAAATGCCCTTAAGATTTCAAAAAATTAAATTTAAAAATCAAATGAACCCCGAAAGTAAAAAGCGAATGACTAAAATTTTTCTATGAAAGATAAAACTTACATTTTTGAAAAATGAATTATATATATATATATAATTATATTTAATTATATATGTTTTTAATTACAAATTGTAACAATAAATGCCCTTAAGACTTTAACTAATTCTAAAACTAAAAATATTGTCTTCACATTCTCATGCACTTGGGCACTCAGTTTGGAAATTAAAAATGCTCTTGTAATAAAAATTGAATATCACAAAAGCACACATTTTAAATGTTGTTGCTTCAAAGTCCTCATTTTTAACTAAAAATATACTGTTTGTATGCCTATATGAAAAGTAATTTTATATTATATATATATAAGAAGATCGAATATTATAAGAATTGTATAGGCTTATACCATGCCATTCGATGCTAATTTTGAAAACGTTTCTAATAATGAAAACTGAATGTAAAACTAAAAGTGTTATTGTTAATTGAATTTCAGGCTTTTAAGACGTTTCTTAGATTCTTTTTGATCGGAAAATTCGACAGATTTCTAATTTCACACTTTCAAAATGTTAATTTTGAAATTTAAGGATTTTTAGTTTTTAACTTTAATCCTGTTAACGCCAACCGTCTAACAAAGGAAGTAGTCGTAGCAGCAGGAGGGGTCTTTTGTTTACAGCAGTGGTCGGCAAACTTTTTGCTTCATTTTCAGGTATGGTCAGGCTCCACCCGACTTAATTTTTTCTACTACTTTTCGGTCTATTCATGTACCTTAGTGTGAGTGAGCTTACTCCAGCAAGGGTCTTTTGTCCACAGGCATGTCAAAGTAAGGAAATTTTAAAACTTTTAAGTTTTCAGCCAGCGATTTGAAAATAGAATAATCAGCATCTACGAATTTTGTCGATTCCAATGATATATTACATGCCTAAAAAAGTTGAATATTTGACGGAGTTCAATATCAAGAAAGTTCAGCTTAATATTCAATTTAATACTAAATACTTCTCAAATTTTAAAACTTTATAGACAAATGACATGTCTTTGGAATCGGAAAAATACGCAGATTCCAAATATATTACTTTCAAATCACTGATTGCAAAATTAAAAATTTTTTAATCTCAAATTTGTTCCCATTTTTCAAGAAAGGACCCATGAAAAAAGGATGGTCTTCCCAAGCTCGCAGGTACCTGACTTGGTCAGGAGCATGCCGACCACTGCTCTAAAGTCACTTAGATCAGGTAAATTTCATCATGACTGCTTTGAAATTGATTTTTTGTATTTTCTGGAATATTTTTTATATGCAGTTGTTATCCCGCAAGCGAAACGGCAAAATTCCTTTTTTTTTTTTGGGATTTTCGAAAATCGCGTTTTGGTATCTCGAGCATATAGTAGGTCTGCGAGCTAAACCTGTTAACGTCTTATGGCGTCTTATGGAAAATATGTGCTTTTTCTTACAACGGCTCAGTTTACTCGAAGAATATGCCAGTGAGACACACGTTAGTGTGTGTGCAGTTAATTGTATGTTGTGTCGAAAGTTGCTTTCGGCCTTTCACGTCATCTTCAATGTTGTCGTCTACAGACCGCTCTAAAGACGAAGGTGAGCGACGCGTCTCGATTACTAACACTCAGAAAATTTTGGCAATAAACTATTTTGAATTGAATCGCCTTCTATCAAAAGGGGATACGCCCGAAACGCCGTCGTTTTAGTTGACCCCTGGGTCGTATTTTTTTCAGGTCAAATTTTAATTTTTGAAGATAACATGTGCCAATAGGAAATTTTATTACGCATATTTGTAGTCCTTTAGATAAATATGATAGCTTTATTAATTTTCGAAATAATCAAGAAAATACTACTTTTTTCTGCAATCGCAAAATACGAATTTTTGTGTTCAACTCGCCATAAGTTCTACAATAATAGGAAGTTTGTGATGAAAATTTCAGAAAATATGCACCATCGCATAAAGAAACTAACGGTATTAATAGAATTTCAATGAATTGTCACTAAAAATTTATAACGATTTTTTATTCTCTTGGCGTAAATTAGATGTTGAAAGTTTCAAACGCTTCGGAAGTCGAACGAATTCTCAGAAAAATTAAAATCGATGGTCACCTAAACTTTTGTTAAAATTTAAGGAAATACCGGACAGCGTTGAGATCTTAAATCAAGTGCAACTTTAAAGATATGTAAATTAATTGTTGATATGTAAATATTATTCTAGAACTTATGGCGAGTTGAACACAAACAATTCTTATTTTGTGATTGCAGAAAAAAGTAACATTTTCTTGATTATCTCGAAAAATTATAAAGTCATCACATTTATTTACAGGACTAAAAATATGCGAAATAAAATTTCCTATTAGGATATCTTATCAAAATATTGAAATTAGACCTGAAAAAAATATGACCCAGGGGCCAACTAAAACGACGGCGTTTTTGTGGATCCCCTTTTAATCGCCAGCGGTTCAATTGTTGCAAGCACATCTATGTTCGGGTTGCGATTCAAAACATTTTGACAGATAAAACTTGCCCGCAGCTTGAAAAACAGCGCTGAAACATGCGAGCCCGGGGAAACAATAGAAAACCAGCGGTACCCTGCTGAAAATTCCTATATAGAATCCTGCATTGGAACTTTGCAAGAACCTGTACATGATCCTATAAGGGTTCCTTCAGGAGAAAACATTTAAGTATCATTGAATGCAATAACAAATTTGACTTTTAAACCTGTAATTCACTCTTCAACTAAGGTTAGTCTTAATTAATAAAAAGTTCTTTATCATTTGTTTACATCTTTTTATAACTTTATACAACTTTAATTGCATTTCCGTTTGTTCTCGATGTACATTGTACAGTATTAATTAGAGTGGCCGTGTCCACTTCCGCGGCGAAGAAGCCGCCGTCACAGGGCACAGCTAGTATGTTATAAATTAAAAGTTTAGGCTTAGGCTGAGAACGACCCTCGATTTTGTTTGACATTCTTTTCTGTACACCAGAGAAAGTATAGTAACGTCAAAAATTTTCGAGATAAACGTGACTATAATGTTTTGACAAAATATAAAAAGCGAAAAATTCTGAATCAAATTAGTGCAATTAATTTTTTGTGAATCTTGATATAATTTAGAACTAAAACTAAAAAAACTCATTAAATCTAACTATACCCAGGAAAAAAGAACCGATAAAAATCGAGTCGGTTTGAATTGAGTATCTGTCATTTGCAGATTGAAAGAATGAAAATGCAATCGGTTGGCCATATTTTTAATTGGTCACCTGAGCGCATTCCTATGGGCATTCCACGATTCATTATTAATGTGCTCATGAATGGGTTGAGATTCAATATGAAATGGAGTTCTTAAAAGATCACAACAAATAGTAAAAATACCATGAACACATAGCAATTTTCAGCAAGCGTGAATCTGTCATTTGTATATCACCTCAGGTTAAGCTTAACTGAGTAGAATATGCAGATTAAAATGTTAAAGAATTAATTCTTTCGAATGAGAAGTATGAAGTAATACAAATGATTAGGACAATTCTGATTGAACAAAAATTAAAGAAATTTAAGTTAAATAATATTGTTATATATTATAATTGATGCGGCAATTTATTTCTAAATTAAATGATTATTTAGTTGTAACTCTATTTTTACAATGGTTTTCAATAGATTATTTTGTACAATAATGATAAGATTTACACTGAATTAAGCGTTAGTGACCCAGGAAAAAAGAATCCATTGAAAAGACAAATCAGTGAATTGCGTATCTGTCATTTGCAGATTCAGAAAGTTAAAACAAAATCGGTTTGCGACTATGTGAATTGGTCATTATTTTTCTCAAGCAGCTTCGCGTCTGCCATGTACTGCAATGACCATTTCAAGCAAGGCTAGATTGAATCGGTTTCCTTATTTCTGAACGAGACCGACTTTTTTGGGGTTGAGCTGCCATATTTTACACGATTTTTTAAATTTATAAATTATCGAAAGATTAAAAGAAATCATGCGCAGGTCTGCTAGATTCCTTTTGCTATATTTCAGTTATTAGTATTTTACGGCATACAAGTTAGTTAACAAAATTATATCGACCAAAAGTATCCCTGTAAAGTTGTACCCCCATTATTGAAAATTTAATATTTTTTTTTAGAGTTCTGGGTGCCTCTTCAATAGTTCTGGAGTTCTTTATATGTTTTAGCAATATTTCTGATAACTGAAGCATTTTAAAAATGACTTTTCGAAAAGGGGGGGGGGCTAAGTTCAAGCCCCCCACTTTTGCAAAAGAGAACTTTTTTTCAGTTCTGAGTAGATTAAACATAATTCTAGAGTTCCTGATCATTTTTAAAAATAGTTCCGGCTAATATCACCAAAAAACCGGGTTTCAACAAAAATAGCTAGCCCCTCACCTCTTGCAAAATTTTGATATTCCACAATGTTGAGAGTTCTAAGAGTTCTGATCGGAGTTCTGGAATTATTAATGACAGCTCTACGAAAAAGTGGTGTAACACTTTCTGATCATATCAAAATTTGAAGAACTTGGCAATCTTAAGAAAATCCAAAATTTCGAAATTCCACAATGTTGGGAGTTCTAAGAATTCTGATCGGAGTACTGAACTTCTTCATTGGATGTGATCAAAAAAGTGTTATCAAACTTTTCCTTCAAGTTAAAATTCGAAGCACTATGGGACTTTTAAGAAAAACCAAAATTTAAAAAATTTCCAAAATGTTGAGTTGAGTTTTAAGAGTTCTGATGGGAGTTCTAAACTTATTAATCACTACCTGTAAACAAGGGTTACAATACTTTTCGATCATAAAAAAATGTGAAGAACTGCGGCACTTTTAAGAAAATCGCAAAAATTTATTTTTTTTAAATGTTGAGAATTCTGAGAGTTCTTATATAAGTTCTGGACTCTTTTATGAGAGCTATACAAAAAAGTGTTATACAACTTTACGATCAAGTCAAAATTCGAAGAACTATGGCAGCTTTAAGAAAAGCCAAAATTTAAACTATTGAAGAGGCACCCAGAACTCTTAACAAAAATATTAAATTTTCAACACCGGGGGTACAACTTCACAGGAATACTAAAAGTCTTTAAAAAACAAATCGGCGGCAATTTGGAATTCCAGTGTCAGATACACAATTCAAAATCCTTTGAAACCCATTCAACAGAAGTGAATCGATTTTTGTTTCCTGGAGACATTCAATTTATCCAGTGCACATGCTAATGGCTGCAGTAAGTACACGTACTAGAAATAACGAACTCTGCAATTCTCTCATATCTATTTGCATCACAAACATCCAAATGTTTAGAAATCCAATACCCGCATATTTGTTAAAGGTAATTTCTATAAAATAAAACGAGAGTGGTAGTTTTTGTGAATTTAAGATTGGCATCAGGTATACTGCCGTACAAACTAAAAAGATACAAAAGTCCAATCTGTCTCGAATTGAGAAAATCGAGAAAAACTTCTTGCCCAAAGAACTTTAATATCGAATAAAATTTTAGATAATTAAGATACGTTATTTGGGTAAAAATAATGTGCTTTATCATATTTTGCAATAAAAAATTGATTTTTCAAACAATTTCTATTAGAAAATGGACTTGCGATGTTTTACTAGTCGCGAAAAGTCAAAAATACAAGGCAAAAAGAACACAAAGTCACTTGCGGACAATGGCTTTGTCCAAGATCTTGAGCACAGTCTCAAAATACAACATCAAAACATACGTAAGGGACACTGTGTATTTCGTGGCTGTTCCGAACTTACCCGAACGATCGTGGCTAGTGTATGACCGAATTTAGCCGCGACTTATTTCCCGTGGATTTCCGATCAGAGGCCGGGCTAATTTACAAGGCTAAAAGATACGTAAGGGCAAGCGATTCCTTTCGTATGTCAATTCGCGTCGTACTCGGTCATCTTTAAAACGCAAAAAAGGTAAAAAATTCTTTAGGTTCTTTTTCACGTGTATGCTGATGACGCATTGTCTTCCTTGTACCACTTTTAGGATACGCAAAGTGCTTTCTTTGTGTATCTTTTTCTGTTGTATTTTTCTACTTTTTCGACTTTTCTCATCTATAAGCAATCGTTTTTTGCAATAAATTTGAATAATTAATAGATTTTACTAACACAGTTAGATGCAGCTTTCTCTTATGAATCCAAGGATAGTCAGTAAAAGATGAGTATAAAATGAAAATACAACTTTATTTGTTTGTCCTACCGTTGAATAAAAAAAAAGGATTTGAAAATCCGATTTTTCTGCGCATGGTGTCGAAGCCTTTAATATACTTATTTGTGTTTGTAGTGCACTGTTGCTCAATTTAAAAAAATATAGCTAAAATCAATTACTTTTCATGGCCGTTATGTGCTAAAAATGTAGTTTTGCACTGACCATTATCAAGTTTTAGAACTGACCATTTTTTTTAGAACTGACCGTTAGATTTTAGAATATGCCCTGCTGGTAGCTGCTTCCAAATGCATGGGGACTGGCAAATGTGTCTCTCGTGAGTGCCCAGGAGGAATCTGTGCCGAGGATTTCCCTGTTTATGAGAGGTCCAGGACGTTTGCCAGTCTCCATACATCTGGAAGCAGCTGCCAGAGTTCTCCAGGATTATTATCATTGCTCGTTGGCAGACATATACAAACTATATTCAACTGTACAGTGTAGGACAACCAATAAAGTTGTATTTTCATTTTATACTGATCTTTTACTGACTCAACTGATCTCAGCCTCCGCCACTTCTTAACCCTTCCCTGATCATAGCCACTCCGCTATATAGGTAAGTTTGAAGATTCATATAACCTACAGATTGTAACTTATTCATTTTTCACTTTCAGTGATAACGAGAATTTATAAACGTAAATTAAAAGAAACCATTCAGTTTTTGTTGTGTAAAATATATAAATAAATTTTGAACATTCAGATGTGTGATGTAAATATGTGAAAAACAATATTCAACAAAATATTAAAATGCCTAAAAATAATTATTCTATAAATGACAGTAGACTACATGTACGTCAAGAGTTTCTTAAAAGTTGCACATTTAACTAGTTTTTAATAAATAATTTAAACTATTTAAATTAAATTTGTTTTATATAAATTAATAATTTTCTATAGCAACTATTGTACCTCCATTGGTTAATGCTGATTCATAATCGATACTGAATGGGTACGAGAAAAAAAAATTACGTGGCCGATTAAAAAAGCCGTTTTCTCATTCAAAACTCACTCTAACCTATGGGTGGAAATCTGGAATTCTAATGACAGATACGCTATTCAGAAGACCTCAAAACACATTCAAATCCAAGCAAATGGATTTTTGTTTCATGGTTAGAATATCTGCATTTCCAAATTTTAAATTTTCCGAAGGTGCGGCTTGTTTTTTATTATGTAGGCTGTTTTTAGTTATGAAAGTAATTTGCGGTAATATTTTAAAATTAAACTGAGATAGAATTTGAAAGAACCCGAATATTTGAGATTTGCATAAAGAGGTTTATTTTCAAACGGTTGTTTATGGATCTATATGTTTTCAGCCGTTTTACATATTTTAATTAATATGCATTTCAGAAATATTAGATTCAATTGCCAACATTTTTTATATCTCGCACATGAAATTCAGTGGACATCGTACGGGACGGAAATGTCGATACGCTTGGAATATTAGACGGATATCCTGGGAGATTTTTGGGACATTTTTCAGGATATCCCATATTCTACCGATATATCCTAGGGATATGTCAGAGATCATTTTCTTGTGCGGTTTGCTACTTTTTAGTTTTTACCTATCTTTTACAGCGGGAAGAAAAATACAAAACAAACGTGTTAAAAAAAATGTTTTCAATTATCACCTTATTGTTAATTAAATCAGGGTTTCAGTATTTTAGTATCACGTTCAGCTAAATGTTGTAAGCACAAACAAAATGATCAAAAATTCTAATTAAGACTGGACTTTTATAAGATTGCGAAATAAATACTTAAAGTACGTGACTGTAAAAAAGTTATTTAAACAATTTGGTTTTATTGTTAATTCATTCTAGCTGAATTTATTCAATAAAATTAAGCATTTTGCAGAAATTGAAATATTATTACCAGTGGTCTCACTTGAAGATCTTTTTTTGAGAAAATTGAAAACATAAAAAAATAAAAAATGTTCAAATGAAAATTTAAAAAACGTCGACTGAATTTTTGGATTTTTTAAGTATTTTCTCGAAAAAAAAAAATATTTACACTATTAATAGATTTTTCTATCAAAAATTGAATTAGTTTAAGTTGTAAAAATGTAAAAAATCTGTCTTTCGAGGAAAAAGCTAACATTACAAAATGTTGTAATGTTGAATGAAGTTTTTTGGAAAATCGCGCATCGATTCGTTCGAAATCGACTGAGATTTTCCAGAAAACTTCATTTAACATTTTTTAACAAATTACTCACTGGAAGTTGTTTGAAAATCGAAGTTACCTAGATACTTTTTACCGGCGAAACCAAGAAAACACCATTATCGAGTGCAATTAAATTTGATTAATTAAATAAAATTAAATATTATAAAACAACAAGCGATTTTCAACTTTTCCATGAATCCTTAGGCATCTCTATAGTATTTTGAATAAGTCCTATAAATATGAAATCATTTCAATAATATTTAGCCAAATTAGAATGATTTCAGTATTAAAACTTAATTAAATCAGGGAGAAGCTTTTATACGGTATTTCGCTTTTATTATTGAGAATAAACGTTTGACAAAAGAATTCTAATATGATAAAGTTTTATTTCCTTATTCTCTATAATTTTAGGTTTGGAAAAAATTGATTTTTTGATTTTTCAAATTTTCTATTTTTGATACGCGCGGACAATACTTTTATACATGTTCGTGTGTCAGACTGGTTCTTGCACCCGGGGCTCAATTTTTTGCACAAAAAATTTTTTATATTTTACCCTTGAAACACACAGCAATAATTATAAAGGCTTCAAACAATAAAATTTCCAATTAAAATCGTAGCAGCGTAAAAAATTAAAAAAAAAACTTATTCAATCGTATATTATATATCAAGTGATTTGTTTAAAGTGACTGCAACTCTTTGAAAATTGAGCTGCCGGATCGAAGAAGGGCAAATAAAATTGTTTCGCTGGGAGTGGGAAGACCCTTGGAGGCTTTTCGAAACATTTGCGAATTTAATTTATAAAGACTATATCTAGATGTAGAATTTCATGGCGCATCTTTTTCCCCCTGGAAAAAAGTTGTAGCTTTTTTAGATTTTTAATTAAAGCCAAAAAACTGGCTTTTTTGTAAAAATTAATTTAGATTCGTTTTTCACTTCAACTCGTGCTCAGTCAGTCAGTTTTAAGGATTTATAAATGAAATTTGTAGACAATGTAATTTGAAATATCCTATGACTCATAGAGCAAAAGCAATTCAAACATTTATTTAAAAAAAATTGTTGTAAATTTTTTCAGAGTGAGTGGCGTTTATCGGACTTCCCTAACTTTCATCGTTTCATTTATTGGGTGAATTTTGAACAACAACAAAATTCCAGCGAGAAAGTTGTTAACAACAGAACAAAAAAAAGTTCTGGAAAATTTTAGCCCAATCCAATTGGTATTCAAGAAATTATTAACGTCTCAATACGATACCAGTTAGGTGACTCGCGCGCAGGCTGTAGCGAGAGTCTCAGATCTGATTTATAATACACCGGCGCCAAAAATAAAAACTAATCAAGTAATTATGCCATATCAAAGTATTATGCATAAATAAATAATAGTGAATAATGTAAAATAATGTATTCATTGAATATTATGTACAATAGAATGGTTCTATTTTTGAGACAACTTGTACAAAAGTAAAACAGAACATAAACATCTAATGGTAGAGATTCAACAGATTCTTAAATCCCGGAAATTTTTCAATGCTTCAAATTCGTGGAATTGAAAAAAGTGAAAGATTACCTGATTACTTGATTAGTTTTTGTTTTTAGCGCCGGTGAACTGTATCATAAACCGGATCTGTAACTCTCGCTACAGCCCACGCTTGAGTCGACTAGCAGTTATCGACTTGAGACGTTAATAATTTCTTGAATATCACTTCGATTCGACTAAATTTTTCCAGAAAACTTCTCTATACTTTTGTTAACAACTTTCTCGCTGAAAGTTTTTTATTTCTCAAAATTCGCTCGATAAACGAAACGCTGGAAGTTAAAGAAGTCTGATAAGTGCCACACATCGGAAAAAATTTAACAATAATTTTTTTTTAATAAATTTTTAAATTCCTTTTACTCTATCAGTCGAAATACATTCCCTGAAATTTTTAATTAAAAAATCGAAAAACTGACTGACTGAGCGCGAGTTGAAGTGAAAAACGAATTAAAATGGATTTTTATTTAAAAAGCAAATTTTTTGGCTTTAGTTAGAAAACTAAAAAGCTACAACTTTTTGCCCGGGGAAAAAAGATGCGCAATGAAATTCTGCATCTAGATAGTCTTTAAACATTAACATTTGAAAATTTGTTTGAAAGCTTCCAGGGGCCTCCCACTGCCGTCGAAATAAGTTTTTGTGCACTTATTCGATCCGGCAGCTCAATTGAAAATGACATCTTTGCCATATCTGCAGGATACGGAATATCAATATCCTAAAAAATGGCCCAAAAACCTTCCGGGATATCCGTGGCAGATTCCAAGGCTATCAATATTTCCGTCCTGTACGATATCCACTCGATTTCCTGTGTGTGATATACAAAATTATGTTAATGGAATCCAATATTTTTGAAATGCATATTAATTAAAATATGTATAGAATGCTTGAAGACATAAAGATTCATAGACATCCATTTCATAATAAACCGCTTTATACAAATGTCAAATATTCGGTATCTTTTCAATTGTATCTCATTATAATAAACAAATTTTTAACACGAATTATTTTCATAAACAATAACGGGCGTAGGTTAGTCACGCGAATTGCACTGCCTCTAATCCTTGGATTGAAAAATATTCTTAATCCCGCGGGTTAGTTCCGCCAAACCTATACACCTGTTCCAAAATTAAAAAAATCTCAACTTCATCTTTTGAAACGTGCCTGAGAACTGGGTTAATAAATAATATGTACAACGGATGACTGGATCCTAATGAGAAATGGGCGGTGCAGTAGATTTCGTTAAATAATGGATCTCCAAAATACATATTTTCAGAAATATGGAATAATCAAATTATGTCATAGTAGGAGTACTGGATTAATAAATCCTGAAGTAATGTAAACTTAAAAATCGAAAGCTATTTTTCCACAGTATCGCAACAGCTTAGAAGCGTACAAGTATATGTTTAATATATTTACGAAACAAATGTTGTTATCACAACGCATAGTGCAATTTTTCCAACTTTTTTGTTACAACTTCAAGTTCTTGCACTGTGATAGGAATTTTTTAGATACATTCTCATAAGCTGCGAAAGTGTTCATTTATTGTATAAAAATGTAAATTTCAGGGATATTATTTATCTGAAGTTGGATGAAAACGTTGCAAACAACTGACAACTACAATTATCCGCCACATGATACAAATTATCTGCCGTCTGATCATTGTAGTTGTCAATTGATTGCAGGGTTTTTAGCCAACTTGAGATAAATAATGTCTTTGGGATTTACTGAAAAATAATGTAAATGTACGAACGCAAATAAATATTCTTATGTTATATTATGCATCTGTATTATTTTTCCATCTTCCTAATAAGAGTCTGTATTTCGCTCCTTAATTTAACATCTCAGTCTATTTTAAAAGCCATCACCTCATCGTTGAGCTTCTAATCCTCCTAATCCGTCCCTTGGAGAGTTTTAGCGCAACTAACCCATGGCTCACGACCTACCTGAGGGGGGTTGGCGCAACTAATCTCCTCCGCTAATAGCAGCCTACTTACAATAAAAAAACAAGTCACTTTCTGAAAACTTAAAGGTTGGCTGTTATTGTACCTGTAACCTCTAAATTGCGCAGTTTAGAGATCGCACTTTTCACTGTCAGTAACTAACGGAAGTAAAAAATCAGAAAAATAACGGCAAAATCAGTTTTTATGATTAAAAAACAGTCAAATTAATATGTACCAGGTTGGTTTACATAATATCACTTATTATCGCGCAACAGTTTTCACACACTGACAGCCATGGTGAAATTTACCTGAAAGTGACTTTAGAGGAAATACCGAATTTTGTTGATTGAATTGCTTTTGCATAAAATTGGTAGTAGATTATTCTGAGTTTCCAGGAATATATTAAATTATAGAATTGGGATATCTTGCGGACATATAATCGGTTTAATTTGTACTTATAATATTTGTTAAAATTATGTATCCGCATGCTTTATTTTTTTCTTGAAATTATTTTGTTGTCCAAACCATAATCTGATCAACATCTCATCTTCTAGAAACCCTGATTTAATATTAAATGCCAGTCAGTCTGGAGGACAAAGAAGATATCTTAAACCTAATAACTGATGACTGTAAAGAAAAAGGAGCAATTCTTGAAAAATTTTATAAAATATCAATACTTTATTTTCAATCGATTTAGCGTCGTTACAACGCACAAGATACGTATGTACAAGATAGTCGGGCATTTACATGACGGCGAATTAGCTTTAAAAGATACGCTAGATTGTGTTAAATTTAAAAAGATGCTATAGACTTTTCAAGTTTACATAAATATTTTCCAGTCACGTGACTAGACGATTTGGACTCGAAAGTAACCAGACTTTCACTTTGCCAAAGTCGCCTAAAACCACACAATTTAATCGGAAAATGGTTAAAAAGATTTTTTAAATTCCAAAAGTAACGCGACTTTAATCGCGTTCGTTACGCTAGAGTCTAGTCTCTGTGTGATCGACAAGGCCTGAGGTATGTAAGCGGTTTAATATTATTTCTCCGTTGTAAACTAAAACTCATTTGCAGTTGCTCACTTCACACAATGTACAATCCTTTGATCCTCACAATGCATTTACTCACCCTAAATTTAAAAAAAAGGGGGGGGGGGGACTGAACTTGAACATTTTCCGTTATTACTCTAAATACTTTTGTTACTCCAGCTCTTCTGCAAAACACTCATTCCCAAGCAAGGGTGCAACAAAAAAAGAAAAAAGAAAGCATGCTGCCATTAAAAGTATAAATTTACATATTTAAATTCAGTTGTACCAGAATCCTCATAAATTCTGGATCAACATTTTAGTAAATGTCACTTGCAGTGTTTCGCAGAAGATAGGAATCAACTTCTGTGTAAATCGCAAGGATTTAGAATCGTGTCGCTGCCGTTCAATTTTGGAATTAGATGCGCGCGATAAGAAAGATTTTTTAAACGAGATACGTAAGAAGAATGAGTGAGAAATCATGACTAGATCTTGAAAAATCGCGTTTGAATTTTCATGAATACGTTTTTTTCCAGGTCGCGAATATCGGGCAGACGTGTATTCAAATGATCTAAAACCGCCTAAAGTCCCGACTGAGAACGGCGACACGACTCTATACAAAATTACCAAATCGTGTCATTTGGCAACGTGACGAAGCATCGGCGTCGAATAAAAAGAATCGCCTAAAGCCGCGTATTACTTTTTTTTCTACATATCGCTGTTTTAATCGTGTTTTTAACATAAAACGGACTGCGACATGACGCGTCGCACCTCATTTTTTTCAAAGAAATATACATTTAAAGGAAATCCCGGTGATCGAGATATTTATATTATTTCATTCCTATACGTTGTACTACAATTTGGTTGACAGTAATGTTATGGACTAACTAGTTTTTTGTCGCGGCGCTGCGCTCGCGTCAGACGTTTCATTCGGCACCATTGAAAAATTTACAATTGCTGTGAAAGCTTCGGAGTGGAGGGACTGACCACTGAGAATTCAATGTGGACTGATTTCTCTGAATTCATATCGAGATTCAAGATTTTGCACTGTTGACACAATTGTACCGAATTGAAAAAGAATTCAATTTTTTTTAAATAGTAAATCCCTCACCCGATTTTTTCTTTAGAATTCGCGCTTCCCACCTGAGAAGAAAAATTGCACAGTATTGATGCCCGCGAGCGCAACGCGTTCAGAAACTCGAGACGTCAATTTTCCGATTTACTCCCCACCAAATTCACCATCCCAAAATTTTCACAAAATTCTAACAACATTTCGAGTTTTATATGTGTGTGTGTGTGTGTGTATTTTTTGCTTATTGTTTTTACATGTCTAATTAGTGCAATTTTCTTCAGAGATAGGAAATTGTTTAATTCGGAAAAGAGACGACTCCAGTGTTTAAGTTTAATTGCTAACCAGTCTATTGTGGTTCCCGCGCGACTAAGACTTGACTATGAATTGCTGCTTGCGCATCGGAGAAGAGCACAAAGAAAGAATTGTTTGCGCGAGATCGTTTCGCTCTTCTTAAAATCTACGCCATCCGACAAATCGACTCTTTAGCCGAAGTTAAAATAAAAATAAAAAAACATCGCCTCGTCGGATATTTTACTTGTTAAGTACTAACAGTGTTTTTTTCCTCGCACTCGGATCCCGCCGGTCCTTTTCTACTTTGAAACGCTCGAAATCGATCTCGCTCACGCAACGCAAGCTCGATCGCATTCCTCTTTTCTTCCAGGCATATTTAGCTTACATTAATCCTAATTACAAATACGCACTTACCTTACGACGTGTATGTACAAAATTTCTGCATCCGCGGTTCT
>NC_046661.1:38742336-38755017 GCF_010883055.1 Belonocnema kinseyi | reverse complement strand
CTGCATTAAAATAAACTTTTTGAGAAAAAAAGAAACGAGGAACCAGAATCTGTTTCTCGGCTCTTTTACTCATAAACGGCCAAAACGAGAATCGCTTCTCTCAACCCGTTGAAAGTATAAAAAAGCAACATCGACGAGTTTCGGGACAGCAAATAATAAAAACGGAATACTCTTGAAATAAAAGTTCGGTTGAAAGCATCTTTGACTTGGTTGTGGTTCGCATCACTCTCACACATTTACACACTCATACTCGTTTATGGGAATCGAATGGAATAGGGATCCAAATATTCGAATTCGAAAGAGCTTACCTTGAATAACCAAATATACTCGTTTGACAAAGCTTTTTGAGTTTTCCAGTTTCAAGGCACTTGTTTCGATCCCCACGATCAAATCGTATCACCATTCCCCTTAGAAAAAAGGCTTAATGTAGATAAACACAGTATCGAATACGCTGATGATAAAATTATCTGTTCGTTTCTTCGTGCCTACCTATCGTTTTTTATGTACATGTGCTAAATGACTCGATGTGTCGACTATTAATGAATTTTTTGCTCCATTACGTAATTTTCGCTTTTTTCGTTTGTTTACCGTGTAAAGATAATAATAATAGTTGGCTAAAAATTAAGTGTACTTAACGATTAATTCGTAAAGCGTATTGCATTGCCTTCCCCCAGAACGCCTCCCAAATGATCGATGCGATGCAAATTGCCTTGCAATATTTTTTTTGGTTTTTTTCGTCTCACTCTGGCACTTGCTAGTAATCTCATATGATACTAGGTTCCTGATTCCGAGGTTGAAATACTTGGAATCGAGAGTCCCTGATATGGAAACAGAAAGGCTCGATCCTCTTTTTTTCGACTGGAAACTTTGTTCGTGCTGGCTTCGCTACCAGGACTGGTGTTGGCCAATCGTGATATTCGTGATCCAGGAGGCGTCGCTTTTTTGTGCACCAAAACAAATTTCGGTGTGGTTTGCGTTGCAGATGCCTCAAGGATGTCGCACGAGGCTCATCAGTACACTGCAGCTTCAGTCTCATCCGCGAAGTCAGCCCTCTCGAATTAAAAAGTCCTGTCAGGACAAGTTGAGGAGCCTAGAAGTGAACGTCCCTAACGTCTGTCGGTGTGCCCGCCTTCTCGTGCTCCAGAATCTTGTCCTGACTCGAGTTCTGGTCCCCCAAAGGCCTCTGCTGTGGTGCACTAGAAACTGTTGAAGACGTTGCAGCTGGATCCACCGGATGTGAACCACCGCCTCTCATCTCGGCCAGCATTTCCTCGATCTGCTGCAGGCAGTCTTGGAGATAATCCTGTTGGGTAAATTAGGAGATTAGATGTTTTGCTTTTCTTCCATTTTATTACGTCTTTTAGGACTTAAATTGACCTTGAATTCAATTCAATTTCCTTGAATTGGCCTCGAATTTGCAAGTATTTACTTAAATTCTCACTCACGCGAATATACTTATAGACTTTCGAATTCAGTTCAATTTAGACAAAATCACTGCAATTTTTATTTGTTACTTCACCTAAACTGACCCAAAATTCAGTGTTTACATACTGTGGCCTTGAATTTACCAGAATTAAATGTTACATTTTAATCCTGCATTAAATCGAATAAATTAATTTGACCTTGGTTTAAGTTCAATGCGTACTAGCTGCCATTAAATCTACTTCCAATTTTGTATAAGTTTTTTTATTGTCCTCTCACACTCATTTTAGTTTGGCTTAATTCTTTTGAAATGACCTTGATTTTAGTTCAAATCATGGGGTACATTTAATTCAGATCAATTGCATTACTTTGACACAAAATTAAGCCGAATTGTCTAAATTCATTACAATGCAGTTATAATTACATTTACGTTACATTAAAATTAATTGCATTCAATTACATTTAATTAAGATAAACTGAATCGAGTAAACTTTCATTGATCTGAAACAAATTAAGATGCACTTTGATTTCCCTGCATTCACTTGAATCTACTAAGAATATTGTTCAATCGACTCTGAATTTAGTTAAATTATCTGTAAATCAACTGATTGCAAACCAAATACATATTGTGCAGATTTTTAATTGGAATCGTATCAATTGAAAATAGTCCGATATGGAAAATTTTCAAGAGCTTAACTCTCCAGGAAATAAAAAAGGGAACAATTGCAAGTCCCATGACTGCAAGTAATAATAGCCCATGATGAAAGTAATTTCAAGATGACTTTCAAAAGCTTTTCAAGAGGCTGCAATAAAATTGTTGAAATTGAACTGCATTGCAATTTGTAAGTGTTGAGCTCTAGCAAAAAAATATAAATAAATAAATAAAAATATATATATATATATATATATATATATACACGCAAAAAACTATGATGGAAGTATTATTAATGTTATAAGTCCATTAAAAAAGTGGCAGATTCGAAAAATTCCAGAGAATGCGAAAACCCTAGTCATCTGTAACAATGATCCAGCCTTTTCTATTCTGGGAAGTCTGGCATCTTTTTGTAAGCGAAATCCCAAATGGGAGGAAGGACTTCCTGCTCTCGAGTCTTGGACACATGTCTGCAGAAAATGTTACATTTATGGGGCATGGACCCCATGCCAAGTCCATTCGTGTTGGTTTATTTATACCGGCGGAGCATTAAGACCTATCGTAGATTGTAGACGCCTGTTGGCTCTTCCAGTCTTCCCTCGAGTCTTGAGAGTTGCGAGTCGGTGGTTTTTGCGAAAACATGTGCCCGACACCTGTTGCCCTCTTTCTTTATATTCTCCACACTTTTTCCTCGCTCATTCTCTTCCCGTGGCATTTTTTGCTCACCGTCTCCGAGACTCATGAATGGTCTTCGCACCCCTTTTTTCACCGCAGAATAGTGCTTCGGGCGCTTTTTAAAATGCCATATCCTTGGATAAACGATTATTTTGCAAAAAGACTATGATCCCATACTCCAAAGCGATTGCGAATTTTCTCACGTTAATTTTGTATTATCGTAGACAAAATAGGGTTTGGGTACTTTGGAATTGTTCGTTTACGCCCATTTTCGTGGACTATTTTTAAATATTGGAATGAAAAATACATACCGGTTCGACAGAGGTTATACGGGTAAGTTCGTCCAGAAGTAAAGGCAGGGTGAAGCCACTTTTTCCTGTCCAATCGAGACCATGAAGAGCAGCAGCTATGCTGGCAGCGGCAATTATACTTGGTGTATACATAGCGAACTTGTATTCTGAAAAAATCAAGAAATTTACTATTAATTACAATATTTTATATAATGAATTGAAAATATATTTGTTGAAAATAACAGGGATCACCAAATAAAATTTAAACCCGAAGCCCAAGTTTTGGGTACCTTTAAAGTTTAAAGCCCCTGCAAAAAAAAAAGGATATACATCTCAAATGAACAGCTTTACCAAATCCTCACAAATACTTTGTCAACACTAAAGACCAAAGACACCAGACATAAAAGGGGAATTTTAGGATCATCCTCATTAGCTTTTTCACTTCACAGTCGATTTTATACCTGGGAAAAATTCGCCCAGGGAGAGCACGAGAAACTGACCCGTACGATTTACGACGTCAAAACTTGAGTTTCGACGAACCTTTCAAAGTTTCAAAGAGGTCATAAACAACGGACCGGATTTTCTCCCGAGGGTGTCTTACCTTGAATTATGGTGCTAATAACGCTATTTTTACAGTCAACAGATTGAGATTTACAACGCTGAAAATCAAATTGCCAAATATACTGTGGACTAGGAGAAAAGATTTCATTCAAAACAGTTTTCAATTAAATTACCCCAGAGTAAGTATTTCTAAAATCGTTGTAAAATTATATTAGAAATGGTTAATATGAATATGGTGGACAAAAAGTGGATAAGGAATGATTCAATAGTCTAATCAACGATAGATCTATTAATTGACCTATTGAATTGAGCAATTAACCCCTGCAAATTTAACATACACCTGAATTAAATAATTCAAAGAACGTAGATTTCAAAGAATTGAAGGGAATTCAAGGTGAATTAAAAAAATTTTGAGATAATTGAAAAGAATTTATTATAAATTCAAAAGACTAGAAGGGAATTAAATAAGATTCAAAAGCATTTAAAATAAATACAAATAATGTATACTAAAAAAAAAAGTTATAATTTTAGTTAATCAACTCTGGTTGATTTTTTCTCGTTAAAACTATTCTGGTTAATACTTCTTGTGCCAGAAGTGTCGCGATCTTGTGTGGATTTCTAGAAATTCGTCTTTTATCTCAAGTCATATTGTTAGACGTATCAAGTGACGCTTTAGCGTAAATGTACAATTAACAAACAATCACGATTTATTAATTGAATTTTCAGTAATATAAATATAAATAATGATAGTGAAACGTAAAGTTAGCTGTATTATAAGAAAAAATTTAGCGCTGTCTAAACACTAATGCCTACATGCATTTTGTGTAAAATCACGAAAAAAATAGTCTAAACGAATAGTTTTAAAAACAGAACGCATCAACAATATGCTACTTTGGCTTCGAGTTTAGTATCTACCGCCATTTATTAATAAATACTTACACATATCCACATATAGATTATAAAGAGATGACGTTTTAGCAAAGTGAAACATAGTTGCTCTCTGAGTATCGAAATTCAATAGTCGAAAATAGATGTCTACTAGAATATCTGGTTGAGCTTACCAGAACATCTGGTTACGTTTACCAGAATATATGGTCATGTTGACCAGAACGTTGTATTCGTAATCTACCAGAAAACTGTATAGTAAACATTTCTGGTTAAGGGCATATTTAACACTTTATTCTAGTTGAATTAACCAGATTTTTTTTTAGTAATATACTAATAAATGCATAACACTTGACGATGTCGCATTTCATATATGTAGCAGGTAAATACAGAATAATTTTTCCATATATTCCAACGAATTCAAAAGATTGAAAAGAAATTCAAAAGAATGTTGAATTCGAGAGATTTCAAAAACCAAAACTATGAATGTGGAAATTTCAATCGAATTAGCTTAGAGTGCTAAGATTTCTTTGAGATTGTACATGTACAGATTTCCAAAACTTCTCGAGATCGAGACTTCCGAGGGGAAGTCAGACTCGGCTAAGCTCGGCGGCGTTCAGATGGAGTCGGCTGTTAGTTCGTCTCACCGAAACAGCTTGTGCATCACGAACGTGTGAATGTTTCGTGGTGTGAATGCTCTACGCTTGGCGAACGATTTCCAAGATTTCCTCAAAGAGTTCTCCTAAGAATTCCAGCGTAACAATATGAGATTTCTTAGTGACTAGCCCCTCGGTATATACCTGAATGCTGCATTTTTACTCCAACAACCACTTAACTTTAGTCAGTTGAGTGCACTGTAAAAAAAATCTATTGAATTTTACATTTCTGGTGGATGTAAAAAAAGGACCCTCGTGTATCGGAGTAACTTTACAAATATGTTGTGATATTCCAATTCGGCCGATAATTTTACATGCGAAAATGTAAAATTCATTATGTGAAAGAATAAAATAAAATAAAATTTATCAGGGCGACAAGTTTCGAACACTCGAAAGTTCAAACTTCGTACAATTTCATGGAGATTGAAGAAACACAAGCCGGACACGTTACCACTTACCTAAAACACATAAGATACTATGGGTATGTTTTTGATGTTAAAATATTCCATAAAAAAATATGAAATATACGTTTTGAATAACCGCATTTTTTCCGTTCCAATAGCAGAAAATGTAAAAAGCAAAATAGGAACACTCGGATTCGGTCTATTTTTGTATGAAAGCTGTCAAAAAGTTGAACATAGCTGTCAATTTCCTCGCAATAAAAATAAAAATGCTCCAAAATTGAAGAATGAAGGCATCGATAAACAACGAATACGAGAATCTGGATGTAATTTTCAATCACAGGAAAGTGAAATTACCGACGCATGGTATTTTTACATGCTGCGACTCAATTTTCCCTTCTGAATGTAAAGTTCGTACGAGGGAATGTGTAATTTTATTTTTATCAAGTTTGTAATATTACACCGCTGTTCGAGGGTCCTTTTATTTACATCGCTAGAGGATGTAATTTCACATACTTTTGTAAAATCACATAGTGAAGTGTGTGATATTTACAATGATACAATATTTAATTTTCCCTAATTTTGTAATTTTACACAAGTCTTTTTTTACACTATGCTGAGGGGAAAACCATGGACCAAATACATGGGATGTGGTCCATTTTTGCCCTATTTTGTTAATATCTCCGTAAAAACTAATTTTTTCTAGATAAGTGTATTTGAAAAACAGTTTAAATTTTTTAAGAACAATTTAATAAAATAATAAAATGATGATAATTATTATTCATGATGAAGATATTACAATCATAAAGTTTTGTCCCATGCATGTTGTCCATTGTTTTCTCTCAGCACTCAACAAAGTGAAGTTAGTTGGCGATTAAGTCTGAAGTGAAAACAAATTCATCTTTTGAATTCGAACTGAGGGTTAATTGATATTTGCGGGAACTCCATTACCAGCGAATGTTTTTTCGGAATAAATAAAATTGATCATATGTATAAGGCGGGTTGTAATAACAGTTAGAATTTTACGATACCGCCTACCACCCCAAGACCGGAGTCGGGAGACATTGATATACCTGCCTTTGGTCCCGCCGCCCATCCAACGCGTGGGGAGCACTTAATGCTCGCGAGCAACGTGCAACTATGCGATATGCGCGCCAACCCCAGAATTCCCTAGTAACGATATATCTTAGTCCATATGAAATATAGTGCAAATTTGTCGCAAGCAAGCTCGAGATTAGGTATTCTTTTGTAGACTCATGAGTCAATTTTTCCGACAATTTTTCTTTTCCCAAATACAACTTTTATATTATTCTTAATTGCAACAAATTTCTGGTAAATTCAAGTGAATTCAGCGAAATTCAAGATTAATTTAACTTAATGCAAAGAAATCCCAGGTCAATCCATGCGAATACCGGATAAATTCAATGTCAATCCATCTGTTTTTAAGGCAAATTGCACTAAATTTAAGATAATTTAACGTCATCAAAACTATACCAATATAACTTGTCTTCGTAATTATCGAATTATTATTCCAGATCGCAGTATAGTTAGACATTATGATTCAAATGAGACCCGGGCACCCAGCTGGATTTCTGTTCTAAAAATCCAACTCTAAAGATACGAGAGGAATGTGATATCAGCAGAAGTGTCACTGACATGATAAGGCGACTGCTCCTTAAATCTTCGCCTTTCTCCAGAGCAGATTCTCTTCTCACGCGTTTGGATACGAGGAAGTCAATGCGATCTTTAACTATTTGATACTCGCAAATACCACTCTCACGTCCTTCTTTTGAATGAAAAAACTTGAAAAAATTTTAATCCGTAATTTTTTAATTTCGCGCAAACTTCTTAGCGGAAAATTTAAATAGTAACAATTGCAATACTTGAAAGAGAAATAATATAATAAATCAAAATAAAACATTTTATCTTTATGATATACTGAAGAAGGAATTCAATAAACGGCGGAAGAAGTACAAAGAAAGAATTTGGCGGGCCACAATCACCCGAACAATACGCGAATTCCGATACGATCGTCGTGGGAGCAGGAGAGACCCAATTACGAATGCACATATTTTTATTTCGAATCACACTCGGATGTCGTTAATTTCCGTAGACGTTTCTCAAACGACTTGGGGTCGGTCTTATCGATAAAATTCATGAGAATACTACTAGTGAGATTTAAATTAAAGAATCAAGCTTAAAAAAATTTGCATATATTTTACATTCTTCAGTTTAATTTAATTATTGAGGATTGAAGTTTATACTGCTTTAAAAATACGAAGAACGCATTCTACGTGAAAAATAAAGAAAAAAGGCCTTTATGAAATTTCTGGGAAGTGAGTAGTTTCTGATCTATAGTGGTTTTAAGGCATCAACATCACCGAACCGCTAAGCGGAAAGGACAGACAGTTGGTAAACTTAAAATTGATGTAAAGCATAAAATATTAATTTCTAAAAAATACTATAAAATACGGTTCTGCTCAGTTTTGCACTGAGAATAAATATGACAACAAAGTGATCAAAACAGAGTAAAAAATCAATACTGTTGTACAAATATAAAACGAATAACTTTAGCTGATTATCTCCATTTAGGAGACGTCGACGCGATAAGGTCAACTAAAAATGCTCATGATTTGCTCTGTTTTACGTTAAGCTTTTCAAGCCTTGGAGTGCAGTCTCGGTTTCGCACTTTGATCGTTATCCGTGACCCAGAGCGAGTGGTCACCATACCCTTTTCGCTCTGAGTGCCTAGTATGGTTCGTGAGAAACAATCATTTCGGAGCCACGAAGCGACGAAGCAGGTCTGCCAATCCACTGTGCCAGCAACCTGCCTGCGAAGGTCCTTGCTAGGTTTTTGCCACCACGACTGTAATACCACGACTGTAATAACACGACCGACCGACTGCGGAAAGAGAGGCAAAGAGAAAAGGGTAGCCCGCCGTAGACGCTGAGGCATTTAAACGCGGCGATCTTTGGGGCCCCTGAGGGGACCCGTTTGTGGGTCCCGAATGAGCCGCGGACTTTTAGCTAGTTATTTCGCCGAAGAGAAGATTTCTAATTCGCCGACCGGCCCTCAAGAGGCATTAATCGAAAAAAAAGATTGGTAGAAATGAAGAGACGGCCAAATCATAAAGGAAAATTACTTCAAGAAAGTAGGCACCTATAGCAAGCCTTTAGAATTTCTATTTCGTTGTTTTATTTCATAATAAATAACTACATTAGTATCTACGAAAGGAACATAAAATAATAAAAAAAAACTGTGATTTCTTACTTTTTTCGATAGTTCGGTTTCAGGATTTTTAGAAGCTGTGTTTAATATTTATGAAACGCGACCGTCTTGTGTAACTTCTGCGAATTTAGAAAATCAGAGATTCCGAAGACGAATTCGCGAACTTGGCGATTTCAACTTTTAGGTTGAAATTTAAAAATAGTTTGTGCGAAAGGACTAACGGAATTTTGTGAGTGATACAATATCTCAGTGGTCAGGTTGTCGAATTTTATGGGAATTATCTGGAAAGTCAGTACGTTTCCAGCTGAGACAGTAGAAGCGCTTTGAAGGGAGAATTTTCTTTTTAATGGATAATGTTTAAATTGAAGATACTACTTACCTCTGGCGCTGAGTGAGATGAATGTCTTGGCGTGCCTCCTGATCATCATCGAATCCCATGCTTGTTGATCAACCGGCAAACGCCTGAGAATGTGAAGAAGGAAGTCACCGGGTGTCACCGCCGATAATTCCCATTTTAATTTCGAGACGACCAGCTGCTCCCAACTCTGCAACACAATTGACAGATAATCTCATTTAGTTTGCGACCTTGAATTTCATTGATTTCAAAGACAATTTTAACTTGGTGTCTTAGACGTATAACCTATATTAGATATTAAAATAAATTATGGAAATATTGTTTTCGTGCCTACATCTCCCAGACTTATTATACGTTACTGGATCCCCGAAATCAAACCGTCGGACAATCATTCGGGTGGACCGTAAAGTCTATTAATTAATTCGCTCGATCCGCATTTCGATAGTATCGTCAGGCATGTTGAGCCTGAGTAAGATCCAGTCTATATTTCTGTCATAGCTCAAAAGTAAATTATCGTCAGGGTAGCGGACGGGATGGGATACATATGGGCCAAATGGGAGGGAGAGATGCCCGTTAAAGAGCCGACACAGTCCGCCTATATTATGAGTTAAGGTAAGAGAAGGGGGAAGGAGAAGGGGCTCTGATGAGCAAGAAGAAGAGTGGGATTTACTCTTGGAGTAGATCGTATTTATTGTGCGAAAGCAGTCGTAAAACAAGTTTGTCTCAAAACCAATCGTTTTCACTCGGGGTTAATTCCAGCGGGTGACGTAATTTACTCGAGTCGATGCTAAAAGCTCGTGGACGATAAGACTCTCGTGGGAAAATCTGCTCCACTTGACGCGGTTGAATGGCAGAAGATAGGGAATGGAAGGAGCGGTAAAATTTGCGTAAGAGCGAATCAAATTAATATAGAACTCTGGAGGGATTCTGCTTCGGGCAGATTAGATTAATATACTTACAGAATATATGAGAAGTGTGATCGCCAAGATTTCATGATTAGGAACTCGCAGACGAATTTTAAAACTAGTCAGTTGTATCCTGTGTGAAAAACTGAAAGTAAAAACCTGGAGCGGAATTCTCGAGAAATGAATACTTTCAATTTTAGAACAATTTTAAGTTTAGGGGTTGTCAGCTGCCGATTTTCGTTAACGCGGTGGTGGAGATAAGAGGTCACTCCCCACCACTCTGATAACGCGTGAGCACACTCAGAATCTCATTGAAATAACCGTAAATCAGAAGACTCATTTCTCGGAAAATTGTAAAGAACTTTTCGTCTTAGCATTTAAAAACTTATCTGGTGAACTTTAGTTTTTCAGTATCATAATTTTAATTTTTAAAGCACTCAAGTAAGTATCCTTTTCCGCGAACGGGATGATAAACGGAGGTGTGATCACAAAGCGGAACCTCGTGAACACGATAAAGGGGGACAGAAATTATGAAGAAAAAGGAAGGGGAGATCCAAGGTAGAGACAGTGAATGTACTTCTAGATCGTTGGCTTAAGATCGGCGTTATGAACGCGTGCGTACGCAACGTACCATAACGTACCATAACGTACCAGAACGTACCAGAACGACGTCGGTACGCTTTTGTTTCATTGTATCTCTTGCGTAAGTTACTCGCGCCGATACCCAGAAACTGAAAGTCAGTTTGTAAGTTCCTGTTCAGAGGGGTACAGAAACAAGGGAAGGGAGAACATCAAGCTCGAAGAAAAAAATTTATGCATGCGTACGTCGGGTACGACATAGTACGAGAGTCATGCGGTCTCAGAAAAGTAAATGGAAAAAACTTCTTCGACTTCCGGCTCTACGTCTTTCATAACTCGGATATCCTGCCCTTACATCAAGAAATCGAGCATGTAAAATAAATTTCGCAAAATATACAAAGCGATTCTTTTTTAATGAACATAATAATGTTTGTAATGTTTTTCAAAATTAATATCAATATATAAAAATAAGTGTGTTTTAGGTAGGTTGAGGGGCGGTAGCTTGCCAGGTAAGTAAACGGTTGAGACTGGATTCGGGGTTTGAGTCCAATCTCTAGAGTGATCAATTTTTAGTTCTAAATTTCAAAACGAAGCATGTATCTTACGTAAGACAAGAGTAGTGTTTTATTTAAAGGAAATTGAAATTTTAATAAAAATGAATATTCATCACCAATATTTTCGAGGCTGGTGTTGAGGTAGTGAGTAAGAAAGAAAGAGGTGCATGGACATGTGGTACACGAGAGGGCAGGTGGTGCCAGTTATGTCTTGAGTAAGGCAGGAAGGACATTGGCTTAGCTCGCATGCACGCGAGCGATTGTCATCGTTCCCAAGTAGTACTCGCGTTCATGTAAATGCACTTCATAAAGACGCACCTTGTACCTTCCTGCAGGAAAGACATTAATTACCTTGCCCTCCAAAAGAACGGACCGAGCCGACGCATAAATCACTCAAGTGTGCACTTTTCCAAAATTATCCTCGAAAAGAACTTTATTACATACTATATTCTCTAATAAGAATTCTTAAAAAATTTAGTAATCTAACTTTTACATTGGTTTAAAATACTTTTTGCGAATTGCAATAAATTGAACAATAGAAAATAACCAAGGGGGACACAAAGCTCTGGAATGCAATTCAAAAGCGAAAATAGTTCGGATTTAATTTAAATGAATAAAATATTTGAAACCATTGGTATAGAAAAATTCGTAGGTATGTAAAGATATAATACATACATAAACATTCAAACTGTAACTGAACAATAAAACTCGAATGGGGAAATTTTTATTCTGAGGGATTCGGCAGCAGCTGTCTTCTTTATGGGCCGTAACCACTTGTTGGAAGGGGATGTCGACTTGCACCGACCGCTGACTGTCCGCCAGGCCCAGGAGAGGCGCAGACTGGTCTTTCGTGCAATTGTTCGTGAATAAAATAGCCGAGGTCTCCCGGTATGAAAACGTATGCCAGTCATTCAAAATAATATAATTCAAGCACAGATTTATTGATTTCTAAATGTAGGGAAATAATGTATTATAAAAATTTATGGATTTAATAATATTTATAAAATAAATTAAGGAAACATCAAGAGTTGAATGAAATTGGCAACAAAATTATTAAAATGTAGATAATTGATGCACTTTTAAAAGAAAAATTTATTAATTTACAAAAAAATTGTTGCTTTCAAATAAAGCCAGCCGGTTGACTTTAATGATCGGCACCAGGTGTCAGTCAGTAACTCAGAAATGATCAGATTAAAGTAAACTTTCAAACTAGCCGTCTGTTGAGTCCGTGTAGTTTACTTGCAAAGTAAACAGGTGGTCACCGACGCCGGAAGAGTTTTCGGAACGACCCTTATAATGCCCGAGAAAAGAGGGAGATAAAGACCGTATTTTAACATAAATTGTGTTAATCGGTCTGACTTCAATAAAAAAAAAAAGGTTTAACGTATGTCTAATGATATTACAATACAAAAAAATATTTAAATATGAATATAGATAAATGTACCATTGACGGTACGTCGTTAGGTACGGTAAAAATGTGCACCTAGAAAAGAATTTCAATAATGGAACTTTACAAA
>NC_046661.1:38738823-38742236 GCF_010883055.1 Belonocnema kinseyi | reverse complement strand
TAGGACAATAGCAACTAAAAAAATGCTAAATTCCTTTTCTACTTTTTGACAAAAAATTTAATTCCGATAGGCGAGGTCGTGGGTATTCTGGGCACGTCGGGACAATGGCGCTGAGCTATGGTCTCTAAAAGACTACCTGGTGATTCTTGGAAGCGGGGTCCGATTTATCTGGGCCGCACGAAGGATTCGATAGGTGCTAGGAGTAGGGGAACTGGGCCCAGCTAGAACGCGAGAAGAAGAGAGCGAAAGAGAACCGAAGAAAAGGGCGAGAGAGTCAGCCAGAGGAGAAAAGTGGGAACCCAAAAGACCCAAAGGGCGGCGCCTCAAGAGCAAGGTGTTTACCATTCGGGCCAAAAATAAAATACAACCGCCGCCGCGGCATAACTGGCAAACAAAAAGCAGAATCGCCGCTCCGCGCATTCCAGCGCGCATTGGCGTCGCAGCCCCGCAATTGCGAGCGAGCACGCGTACTTGCGAAAAACGATTTGAACCCAACCTCCCCTCTTGGCCCAACGATCCAACTCAAACGGGGCAAATGGGAAGCTCTTTGTTCTTTCGACGCTTCGCGATAATGAGCCTCGTTATCTACCACAGGTTGGCTCGTTTTGTGAGGTCCAAGATGAAAAACATGCCAGACAGATTGTCAAGCTTCAAGCTACAGTAAGTGGGGGTTGAAGCCAATTTGACTGCGTTTGGCTCTGGGGCTAAAAAGAGCGACTTTGTCATTCTTAATGTTACTTAAAGTAGTCCGGCTACTGGAAAGCTAGTAAAAGCTATGTTCGTTATTTGTTTCTGAAATTTGGAATTAAATACAAAATTTGGCCAGGGTATCAATTACTAAATTAGGTAACAAATTTTTATGCTGATCAATATAAATAAAATGTTTTTTAAATAATAATAAAATGTAAATTTAAATGTTGATTTGACTCGATTCTAAAGCCAAAATTAACCATTTTTGGAGCCCGCGAAAGGCCTCTCCATAAGGTCCCATGTTTTTTGGCACGACTTTAAATAGTGATCATTCAAATTGTAACTTGGAACGGACGCCCAAAAAAGGCATTACGTCAAAGAGGACACATTTCTCCGCAAAAAAAAATAATTTGAATGATTTTTCATCTGATCGATCCAATAGCCGGACTACCTTAAAAAATGAAAAGCAAAAGTTAAATGAGTACGACTTATTAAAAAAATATACTTTTTAAAGTAATTTGTGTGGATTGCAAGCGTTAAAATTTGATTAATGAAAAAGAATGATTCGTGCCAGAATCGTTTTTCCTCAATGTCAACAATTTGTCAGTTGCTCCTCCCCTTTATTTGAACGAGGGTCACTTTATTGATGATTTTGGAATTCCATGTTTGAGGGAGTAAACAAAAAAAGTCAGAAGGGGAGTTTTCGCGGGTTCTTTGCAAAACGTTGGCTTTGCTCCTCCCCTCGTGATACGTTCATGAATGGGTAAGGGAGCAATTTCGGTTCCACCCTTGGTTTTTATCGCGATCCGTTATGAGAAAAAAAGGATCCTTTCGAATCCGCACGCTTGTTCTGCCGATTTTTTCCAGGAATATTTGGGGGACATCTGCTCCGGTTACAAGCATTCTTTCCCCTCTTTTTCTCGATTACTGCATCTTAAACTTAAGACCGAGAGAAGCAGGGTGGGAAGAGAAAAGGAGAGGAAAGAAACACCGGAACAAGAGAATAATGGCTTTGCGTTGGCTGAAGGGAAAGTGTAAATATGGACCTTGGAATTTTTAAGGGATTTCTATAAAAGCATGAAAAAGAACTTGATGAAAAGTTACTGTTAACAAAAATTAATTCGAAGTTTTTATTTCAATGTGTTCAACTGAATTTAGAAGTTATTTAAAAGATGGGTAATTAATTAGAAAATAGTTAAAGAGGCAAAAATGGTTACCCACAAAAAATGGTTACCGCAGCAGGGTTTCTTTCCCATGAGAAGGTACTTTCGCGATTAGCCATTATCGAAACGTCACATCCGGATACGGGTTTCTAGTGAAGCGGTAGTCTGGCTTAGAAGTTAGAAAGCACTTTGTGCTGGTCGTCCTCGAATCGGTCACCGGCCCCACCCCCACCTTTGCTATCCTCACGGTCAATCTATTTCTAATGCCTCGCGAAAATCGTAGCCCTGTTCGTACAACATGCGCACGAGTGTGGGCAGCAAACATTCGACCACAATGGGTTATACAAAAAAAATCACTCTCTCTGTTCTCATTGGAAGGGGCAAAACGTATCGGGAATTCTTGCCACGAAACTCTTTTGTTCAGCGACCCTGGTTGATTCTTCTCTGGAATTTTTTAAAAGGCTTCGTCCAGTCCAGAGCAATCTAAAAACCACCAATCCATACAACTGCTTGCTGGGTTTTAGAATCTATAACTCTAGAGAGTTAGGGAAACCATAGGCCACGAATCAAGGTTAATTTATAGTATGTTTCCATATCAGAATTGGAAGATTATAAATATCTTATCTGTATCTTCTTTTAAAATTTAACGATGAGAAATAATCCTTCTCAATCAATACTTCCTGACGCTAACGAAATCCAATGTCCAGTTCCAAGTTGCTGGTTTTCCAAAGACATATCCTAGTTCAAGGCAGGGAATGAAGCCCCTGGCAAAGCATAGCTTCGACCTAACGTAATCGAGGATACTGTAAGAATTTCACATCATCATATCGTAAGAATTCAACCTAAGGTCTCTGCGAAAGTTTGTAGCCTTGTGAAACTACCGTTAGAAGTTGGGAAAGACGCTAAGGTTTGGAGGTATAAATCATGATAGAATATTTAATCTGGATGTTCTAAATCCAAGGAATAAATTACTTTCTATTGTATTTGGTCTTTGATAAAGAAAAACTCTTTGAGAAAGGAAATAGCAGTGAATGGATAAGTTTTAATTTTTCAAGAGTGGATTGTAAAACAGGTGATAGAAAAAAAAGATTGTTAAAGAGAACACAAGGCCAAATAACAAAACCTATAATTTTTATTGTCTTAGTCGCTGGGTCATAAAAGATCCTAATTTTATGAAACGATTTAAGTTAGATATCCAAGATCATAATCTTAAACTTGTTATTTAAACTCATAATCTGAAGCATCTTAATCTTATATAAACCATTAACTACATGATGACAATCCCTACTCTTGAAATGCACTTTCCTCTATGCACAATTTGCATCTGCATCATCAACGATTGAACATCTGCCTCAATTAGTGGACAGCACGTGACCCTGGAGCACTTACGTCCTCCAGTCTAATTTCGATGTCAGAGTACCAATTTCCACCTGCGCTTTGCTCCTCTTTTCTACAAGAGTGCAAGATTTATCTTACAAAATCAAATAAAACGGAGGATTCAGTTTTTCCTCTTCGACTCTGTAATTTCCACAGGTAAAGCTGCAGCATTTAAAACCGAGA
>NC_046661.1:38720006-38738723 GCF_010883055.1 Belonocnema kinseyi | reverse complement strand
CCTCTTGTCTTTAAGAAAGGTTAGAAAATGAAGGGATGCAAGAAGGCCAGGTTGTTTGCAGTTGCAGCTGTCGCAGACGGGCACGGGCCGGGTGCACCCTGAACACCACCTGGCCTCTCACCTGCTTTCCCTTTCGGCTCCTACGAATCCGCGGCTGCCACCCGGCCGGAATACGTTTCTATAGACGAGAACCTACTTCGCAGTTATCCGCCTGTTGCGTGTAGCAATTGAACCCAATATCCTCCGGAATAAAGATTTCCCGAGTCGATAACAATTCGGCTCACAACAATTCAAGGATTGAATTTTCAGTTGAGAAATTTTCGAAAAATATGTTTTACAAAATAGGGACAAATCGAGATGAAATCCTCAGAAACGGATATATCTGACGAGCTTCAAAATTCGAGATCAATTTTTTGTTTTAATTGGAGCTGATAATTCTAGTCTCAAGAATATCTGAAAAAGGAGTTAAAACCCGAATGACCCGTGGGAATAATTTAAGAGGGGTCTATACAAGTATAGTAGGCAAATAGGCACCAGGCGAGGCCTGGTGCAACAATAAATAAAACGAAAACGCTTAGAAAAAGAACCTGGAATCATTGGACCATTCGTAATAAAATTTGAATTGTTTGGTAAATTTCCGCTTATAATACCAATACCCCTTTTGGCCCGTTTTATATTCTAATTTTCAACGACTTTTTTTACCAAGATTACATACGCATGTCATGTCAGTACGTGCTTCCGGGGTAGAGTCCGTTTACCCAATGTCATTTTTCACATGTCGATTATGTTTATGCTAACTCGGGAGTTTATTATCCGAAACGATCAACACTTTGTTCTGAAGGGTAATTTGATCTTTTTACTCTATTCAACAGTTGGTATGAGCATTTATTTCCAACTCAACAAAATGAATTCCAAATGGATGGATTTTTAAAATATGATTTTAAAAAGTCAATCAATATTTTTTGTAATTAATAAATATTTCGTGAAACGACAGAAATCTAGTTCACGTGCGATTTTCAACAATGATTCAGACTTATATTTTTATACCACATTTGCATCCTACATTCGACCTTGGTGAATGAAATCTGCGTTCGTAGATGAGAGCTTAATACAAGAATTTGTAACAGAGGGAATTTTGCAGATAACCCACACACGATGATACTTAATTATTGTTAAATGATAAAAATTAAAAGAGATTTCAGAAATATTCTTCTTAATGTAGAAGAATTACATACTTTAGACTCGGTTATTGTATAATAATTTGAAAGAGGTGAGTTCTGATAAAAGAATCTTAAGGTTCTATTTTTACCCAGTGTCACGGTTGACATGAATTGAAATATTGAAGCAGATTTAGTTTCATGAACCAACTCGACTATGAGATTCTCAATTCCATGGTTCCTGGATTTTAATTAATATCACGAGCTCCTATCAGTTGTTATCTATTAAGGCTTTTGCGGGCTATCGCTTGTTTGCCAGAAATATAAGATTTGCTTTGGAAATCTAAAAATAATTTTTTTCCGTTACTCCGAAATCTTGAGAATTTTTCCTATGAAAATATGTGATTTCTTTGAACTTGGACAATTATTCAGGCGAAGACAATTTCAGCTCGAATTTTAGGGCTTTTGTTTAAAATTGTGTATTGGAATCAGAAAACGCTTTTTGAAGAAAATATCTTCATCGCGAAATGTGTGACCCTTAGAAGGACTTGCACAATAAATTCCTCTTCAATACTAAAGAGCTTTAATGACCGGATTCGGTACAATTACGACCCGTGGTCCCTTGCGAGTAAGGCGGTCTTGTTGACCCTGATCCTGAAATAGTTCGTCTGGAACTACGTCATCAGAGATTAGAAACTCAGTACTTGCCTAATGAAACGGTGCCCGATATCACAAGGGTAATCCGAAACTTGTTGCCACTCGACGGGAATATCGCGAATACTCGAAGCGAGTGCAAAAGTGACAAATTGCGAAATAAACTGCACAATCATGCAAAAAAATGTCTACTATGTTAACTATTCCACTTTAATATCGTAGAATCAGACTTTTATGCTTTAAGAATGGACAGGAAACGTGCGTTTCAAATATAGGTACATATCGACATCATATCTTCTAAATATCTATGCAGTGAGTCTCAAAAGTCGGATTTTACATCTCTTTTTCACATTCATTATTCCAGTTGTCTCAAAGCCAATGTGCGACGTAGTATTATGACGAAAGTACCATAACCTTAAATAACCTTATATATTAATAATCGACAATTGAGTAACCTCAAAGAAAGATTTGCGACGGTCTTTCAATAAGGTGTTTTAATCACAGCCAACACATTAGCTTAAACCGGTTTGTAAGTTAATCAGACTTATTTCGACATTTTGAAAAGTAAGGCACAACTTTTTGTTGGATTGATTTAACAAATTCAAATGGAATTCTTTGTTATTGAAGATGGTCCGATTAAAACTCGTCAGGCTAAGTTTACTTGGATCGAATTGGCCCATATTCGGAAGTCATTTCTCCTATGAAATTTTTATGACATCATATTCTAATCGGGTTATCGACAAGGTTAACCCAATCGCGCCTGAAACCTCTACTAAAGTCGCATAGGGACTGACATTTTTCGGCGAGTTGATATTTGAAATTCGAATCTTGGAAGAAGAGAAAACGGAGCAGAACTAAAATTTATAAAACTTTAGGTTGAAGCTAAATTTTTCAAAACGATTTTATCGAATTTAGAAGATTACTTATCTGATAAAGGATGTGGATGAATTCGTGTGAAATTTTCAAGATTAAACAATATATCACAAAATACATTTGTGAATTAGCTGTGGAGGGCTTCGAATATTATATAACGTTTTGTTATTTTTCGGAATATCATGAAATTATTTGGAAGATTTCAGTTTCTTTTGAGAACATTATCGATTCTTGGCAAAGAATAAGATGTTTCAGAATCTCTTGGAATATTCCTGGTTTCTTGCTAAGTATCTCGTAAAAATATGGCTAAAGGTGTGAAAAAGCCGCGCCTCACAAATCCTAATGGTTTTTTAAAAATGCAAACTCTTTTAGCACACTTACCCAAAGGTCATCAAGGGTAACGGAATTGTCGGTGTAGAATACAAGAACCTCCGCGGAAAGAGGCCTAGGTTCCCTCAATTTGGAGGCCAAAAGAAGGCAGGCTGTACCTAGCAGCTGAAGCTGTGCCTTTTTGATTTCACAGACTGATAGAAATCTATCAACATAGTTCATCGACAGTGGAAAAACCTCCTCTTGACATTTTTGCTCCTCACACACCTGCAAAATATTACAAAATCGCTCATGATTATGTGAAAATATTATTTGTTACACCTTTTGGACATATATTGAGGTGTATACATTTGCAGGGACATTAAAAAATTTAAGTCCAGTGTCGCATTTTCCGTTAGGGTAAAAGTCCAACAGACCGTGGAAAGCTCAACAGGTGGCTGAATAAGGGGATGTGTCGTATTTGTCTTATTCTGACCCTTGAGTATCCCCAGTTTGAAGTAAATATTGCATCGCATTAATGGATACTAATCCGCCTGTAACTTCGACGTTGGGGGTCATGCTGAGTAACCTGCTCACCCCTCCATTTGACACCCTCAAGAGGATAATTATACCTGAAATGCGTGCTAGCCTCTGATAATTAGCAACTCTCGGTTAACTCCCCAAATTACCCTAGTCATAATTCCCCCGGCTATTAATCATCTTGAATATTCAATACCTTTACGACCCGGTGCTTCGAAATTCAAAACATACTTCAAAAATTGTGGAGTCTAACCGTCCTGGAAAATCGCCTGCGATTCGAAAAGGATCGGCTGGTTGTTCCGAAATGTCGTGAGGACTAACCAAACTAATGAAAAATATTGTACTACTCATTCCGAATTTCAAAGCAACGAGACACTTCATTTAAGAATGGAGACGAAATTGAATAATCCAATGAATATAGAAGTATATTGTTAAAATAATTTAAAGATATTCGACATGGTATTTCTGGAATTGACTTTTAAAATTAATTTTGCGTCAAAATATTTTTGAAATTGTTTTCTAACAACCCATAATCGTGTTCAAGAATCTAAAATATATTGGGAATTAAAACCACTGTCCTACAAATCCAATCACGTACACTTCAAGGTAGTTTTGCAATCATAAGAGTCATATTTGCAGCTCTTTGAATATTCGTTCTGACAAATTCATTTTTAAAGAATATGAAACAATAATATTCCCGGAATGCTTTGTAATACCCCTGAGACTAATCTCCAAAAACTAAAAATAGAACTTACTTTCTGGTTTATTGGCTTTAATTTTAGAAAAGTTTCGGCATAACAAAAGAAAGGAACCGAAGGGGCGGTAACATACGAATTGGTCAAGATCTGTACGTGGCACATATGGTCCGGAAGTAGTTTGAATTGCGGAAAGAAAACAAAAACTTCTACTTCGACACGCATTCAATCGCCAAAAAACGGTTTACTCAGTGACGTCATTGTCTTTCGTGCGGTAAGTTTTAAGATAAGTCTTAACAAAGCAAAACTTTTTGCGTCGTAACCAAAAATATAACCGTGCCCCATTTTATTATTTTTACAATTACACAATTTGTTCCAATTTTTCACGTTTAATAGCCTTACAATTTTACATATATTTAAAACTGTAGGGGAAAAATACCAGAATTTTAGAACTATATATACACTTTAAAAAATTTTTTATATTGAAGAGAAGAAATTATTGTGTGGATTTTGTAAAACAACGCGAAATGCGAGATGTTGGAAAATTAGGTTTTGAACTACTATTTAACAAACTTTACAGTTTTATAAAAATACATACAGTTCCCAAATTAAGGTTTAAAATTAACGAAAAATGTTGCAAGATTTGAAAAATTGTAATTTTTTTTTACTGCCAAAGTATCTATCACTCTTTCAAATAAAGATTCTCATCTTCTCGCATAATTCTATATTTTTAAACTTATAAAGGCTTAGGTTTAAAAATTATTGTGAAATAGAAAATTAGATTTTGAAATTTACCTTAAAGAAAATATGGAGAATCTAATCACTTTATTTTTCTGATTCGAACTATTGGAACGAAATTGCAGGTTTAGGACTTTTCGAGAATTCTGACGATTACATCAAAACCGAAGTCAAAACTCAAATAAGTGAAATTTTAGTTTAAGGATAATAATTATTTTTAGATCTTTAAAAAATGGATGTATTATAAAAATTCTAAATCGAATTAATTCACTTTGACAAATTTGAAATTCAATTTATAATGTTTGCACCTGATCTGAAATATTTTCGGAATATGGAGTGGCTTTTGATAAACAATTGATAATTTGTTCGAAGACTTTAAATTTAATTTGAAACAACGCAATCTGAAATTATAAAGTATGAATAGTTCCAATTTCGACCTTTAAATTTGTTTTATAATTTCGAAAATGCGAATAACCTTTTGCAATTAACAGTTTAAGTTTGTAAATAATTAGCAAGTAAATAATTAATTTTTTCCAGCAAATTAACAGAAATTGTGAAATTTACGTATTTAAAAATTTGAGATGTCCGTAAATTTACGTATTCACGATCTGCAACAACTTTAAAGATAATAATTTAAATCTTTAAAGTATTTCAATTTTACAGATGTATTGAAAATTTCACAAAACGAATTTACTTTAAAAATGAATAAATTTACAATGAAAGTTTGCCATTTATATTCAATATCTTCTAGAATCAACATGTTGGCTTCAACTTGTCAGATTCGAAACGGAATCTGCGTATCCACATTTATTTTATAATCTCAAAAATGACCAAAGAGAAAGAATGGATATCCCAAAAGTTGATCTTCTCAGAGCCGTAACTCATAATGTTTTCAAGCTTTCTTGAATCCATGTATCCAATCAGGTGATAGCAGCAAGGCAAACAAAACAAAGTCTCGTCCCTTTAAATTTTAAAATCCACGAATTCACTTCGCGGAAATTTCTTTCCACAGAATTAGAATTCGGTGGTGAGAGTAGCGACCAGGGCGACAATTGATCTTCGTATAGAGGGGCTAAAAGATTCAAATGGTGGGAGCATCCGAACAATTACTAAAAGTGTAGCCATTAACATTTGGTCCAATTATGTCTATATATAATCTTGAAATCAAAGGACCGCTGGCTAAAGAAATAAAAAATTTCTTTCTCTCGCCGGCGGACACGTGGACCGGAAACTCGGGTCTGCTCACCTCGAACATCCACTCGGCGACGATCTTGCGCATGGCCGGTGAGATGTCTTTCTGTACGCATTGAAAGTAGGAACTCCTGGGTGCGAACCTTTCTTCAGACATGAGCAGATTTTTCAGCACTCTGTCGTCTTCTAAAAGCGCCGGGTCCGGATAAGCCCTGCACTCAGTTTCCGAATTTTCAAAACAGAGTAGATCCATCTTGATAATTTATCAATTCAAAAAGTAAAAAACAAAGGAATATACGTAAAACGTTTTAATAAAATGAGAACTGAAAACTGACGACACTGGCACAAGTTGCTCGAAATATCGAATCACA
This sequence comes from Belonocnema kinseyi, assembly GCF_010883055.1. NCBI lineage: Eukaryota > Metazoa > Arthropoda > Insecta > Hymenoptera > Cynipidae > Belonocnema > Belonocnema kinseyi. Next base: position 38,732,195 of record NC_046661.1, on the reverse strand, counting down.
CGTGGCTCGTTCTTTTATCTTCTGTCTTCTCGAGAGTTGAGAAGAGTTCGAACACGAAACACTGGGCACGGACACACTTCACAGAAAAAAATAACACCTTGAAGTTCTGGTGCACTGATACCAGAATGTAGAATGTAAAGGGTAATAAATACGGGATTACGGGGAGAGTAATAAATAGTTAGTGGGGGGGCGGGTGGATCGGTTGTGGGGACTCGGATCCGTTCGAGTGTTTCGCGTGAGTCTCACTAATACTTCTGCCGATCCGACACTGGCTGCTTACCAGGTCAGAATGCGAGGACTGCGAGGTTGTAGGTCCCGCACTCCGCAGATCAGGCTGGTTCTCCCCCTCCACTCTGGCGCAAGCTGTCACGTGACCGAGCTTACCTGCCCCCCCTGTCCCACCCTTAGTTAAATGTTAAACAGGGCGCCGATCGCCGGCTGGTTCGCGAATACGTGCGGGACGAAGCCGAAGGACTTTTACTTTCAACGCGTTCCCACGAATTTCGGTTCTAGTTTTTTTCCAGTGTTTTTTGTCAAACCAAAGGTATGATTGTGTCTTAGATTTTTTTAGAAGTTTGGGACTTTGTTTTGGCAAGGTGAATGTTATAACAATACAAGATCAAAATTTAAACATTTCAAATTAACCTTGAGCATTATTATATTTAAAATTGGAATATTTAAATATTACACATCTGTAAAATATAACATTATTTCTTAAAAAAAAGATCCTATTCCATCTTCACTCCATTGGGAATCGAACCACAAAACTTCTGATTTCCGGTCAGGTGCTTTTCCAATTAAGCTATTAGAGGGATCAGAATAAGAACTCTTATTTCAAGAACATAACGCTAATTTTTATGTAGGTGTTAATGGTACAAGTAATTATTAAAAAAATTTGAAAATTTATCTGCTATATCATCAGAGATTGTACCTTACCGACAGTAGATCAACCCTCTAAACCACGAAGGCAGAAAATCTACACAATATCGATCAAGTTAAGAATCTTCAATAACAGAAAATGCTTAACGTCTTAATAAGGCTAGATGGAAAATAATATTTTTAAATTAAAATTATTTCTTGAAAAAAAGATCCTACTCCATCTTCACTCCATTGGGAATCGAACCACAAAATTTCTGTTTTCCGGTCAGGTGCTTTTCCAATTAAGCTTTTAGAGGGATCAGAATAAGAACTCTTAATTCAAGAACATAACCCTAATTTTTAGCTAGGTGTTAATGGTACAAGTAATTATTTAAAAATTTTTTAATTTATCTGCTGATTCAGAAGTTTTGTGGTTCGATTCCCAATGGAGTGAAGATGGAGTAGGATCTTTTTTTCAAGAAATAATTTTTATTTCAAAATATTATTTTCCATCTAGTCTTGTTAAGACGTTAAGCATTTTCTGTTATTGAAGATTCTTAACTTGATCGATATTGTGTAGATTTTCTGCCTTCATGGTTTGGAGGGTTGATCTACTGTCGGTAAGGTACAATCTCCGATGATATAGCAGATAAATTAAAAAAATTTTTAAATGTAAAATATAATTGCATGACTAAAAATTTAAATGTAGATAAATTAGCAGCTTCAAAAATTACAAACTTCAACTTCATTTCCCTAAATTAAAAAATTTTAAATTGAAAGAGTTCAAAAATGAGGTTGAAATTAAAAACTTCTAAATCAAACAATTTTATTAACAAGAGCATTCAAAATTGCCGACTTATGAAAATATCTCCAAAAGTTCTCAGAAATATTAAAGAACAACAAATGTAAATAGTATCTCCATAAGTAACTTCAAATTCATACCTACATTTTATATTAATATTAGCATAACATAGAAATATAGGATCATTCACAAAATACGTGATACGTTAAGGGGAGTACCAAAATATAATTCTCCATGTTAAGTGCAACAAAAAAAGCACCACGCAGGGGGGGGGCACGTTAAAAAGGGTGGGGGTCAAAGTATAATTCTCCATGTTAAGTGCAACGGAAAAGGCATCACACAGGGGATGGGGGTGTTCCTGAAAAAATTATCACGTATTTTGTGAATTGCCCACTTTTAAAAACCCTGATGAGGAAGCCTGAAGGATTTCGAAACATGTTGGATCCTGGTACTATACAAACGACAGACAAATAATACAGAAAAGAGAGGGGGGTGATTTGGTTCTCTCTGTTCTTTTTTTCTCCATCTTTTTTCAATTGTTAAAATTTTGCAATGCATAATAGTTTTTAAAAGGCCGTAGCAGGGTAAGCATGGTCTAGGTGCCCCCACTCGGATGTAATCTATATTTCGGGGGCAAGTGACTACCCCTATAAGATAAATTTACACTAAGTATCAACTAAAAAAATTTTTGCTACAAAAGTTATAAACAAATTTTGAAAAATCAAAAAATCTAATTTTCTCGAAAACTGCTCTCTAAATCTGAATCAGTGAAAGTTCATTGATTGTCAGTGAAATTTCACTGATTCAAATAGCTAGAAATGGGTCACTGACAATCAGTGAAAACTCATAAATATGATTAAATATTAAAAGAGGTGAAAAGTTCCATTGCTTTTAAAGGACAGACAACCTCACATTTTACTTCAAGTTCAAGATTGGATTCTTCTTGATATTTAAGTAAAAGAGTAACAACAACCCTTAACTTAAAGATCTAGAGGTTATGCTTCACATTACTTATTCTGGTTTTACTGAACTGATTAGCGAATAAGTTCAAAATCACTTATTAATCAGTGAAATGTCTAGCTATTAATTCAATCAGTGATTTTTTCACTGATTCATATTTTGAAAGTGCTTTGCCGATCATTTTTAAATAATATTTTTAAAGGAAGTACTTCTAGAACTCAACTATTTTTTCCCTATATCATGCTCACATTACAGACTGCAAAATATATTTTTGCGGAAATTGTCACAGCATTACTTTATAGTTTAAAAATATAAATACTTGTTGGCCCCTCACATGCATTCAAATCTATTAGAATGAGGGGCAAAATTAATTTTTAGCTTATGACGCAATGATTCATGCGTAATGATGTAATAAAAACCAGATGAAATAGCATATTTCTATTATCGTGAATTACCCAGTCACAGTGTCAATTGATTAATAGTAGATAGAAAAATACTTCTCTTCGTTTACTGCTAACGTTCGTCAAACTAATTTCACGTTTGCCCAGGATGTACCACGTGGAGGTCGTCAGTCAGATTAGCATCCCTTACTTTATTTACAGAATTGGTTCTTGATTTTTTTTTGAAACCCCCTTAATACCCTCTATAACATATATTTTAACCATCATGATCGGTAAAGCAGTTTTCGAGAAATTCGATTTTTTTGATTTTTCAAAATTTGTTTATAACTTTTGTAATTTTTTTTTTTAGTTGTTACTTATGGTAAATTTATCTTATAAGGATAGTCACTTGCCCCCGCAATATGTATCATATCCGAGCGGGGACACCCAGACCATGCTTATCCTGCTACGGCCTTTAAGATAGTTCTATACATTCTGTTAACCTTTAGGTATCAATTTGATGAAAAATGCAGTGTTCAAAAAATAGTACTTGCGATAAAAATATGAAAATTATAAATCGTGCACATGTCTCATCGAGCCTTATACTTTGCGGCGAGACGAGCAGGGGCGGATCCAGGAAACGGTTGGGGGTGGGGGCACCAGTTTCTCATTGGGAACAACGCTAAAAAATTTCATTAAACAAAGGTTTGAAATATAAGTCTGGGTTTTCGGTGGGGCGGGAGTGCCTCCATAGCACTCCTCCTGGTATTCACGGTAAAATATCATTGGTGTCACGATTAAGCAATATATGATTATTCGTACCTATTCATGCTCGGCAAAATGTTCAACAAAGTAAGTATATATAAGTTTATGTAAGTTATATATATATATATATTCCTTAGGGAAAGAAGTTTATCAGTGCAATTGATGGTCAATTAATAAAAAATTTTCTTTGTATATTACAATGTTTCTACTTACAAGTTAATATATCAGAATCATTAGGCGATATTTTTTAATAGATTCCTTTATTAAAACTTGCTGGTGCACTAACATTTCTTTGAAATTTTTCATTTATAATATATTTCTAAAACTTGTTAAAAATAATTTAAAAACTTTTTTTATGAAATTCACATATGAAAACTATAATTTTGCACTGGATAAAAATAGGATTTTTTCTGAAAACTTTGAAGAAATATTTTTAAATAAAAATTTAATAAGCCTACCCAATAGCAGGCGCTCTGACACTAGAATTTATGTATGCAACATATTTTTCATAACAAATGTATCGAAAATTTGACTTTCGATGCCCCCGTAGCGGGTCCCTCTTATCGAACCTCGTTTCGAGAATCGAGGCTATCTTCAGTCTCCAACCAATATCTGCCACTGTCTACGTATTTACAAAGAATAACAACTTTGGTGAGACGCAAAGAAGTTTCAGGTATCTCAAGTCAAATTTTCGATACATTTTTTATGAAAAAGTGTATACGCGACTAGGGGCGAGGCCCCTAATATACTATTTCATAGCGCATCTGTTGAAACTTCGAGTTTCGATACCTGTAGAGCGGGTTGAATGACGGTTTTTGCATCCCTAGGGTTGAAACATTTTGTCTTCGAGTTTCGGTACGTGTAGACTGTAGAGCGGGCTAAAACAATGTGTTTACATCCCTAGGGTTGAAACATTTTTTTCAGCTCTAGAGTATACACGTAGGTAGGCTAGGTCTACAGGTACCTCAACTCGAATTTTCAATAGGTTTGTATGAAAAATAATATACATTACCAGGAATGTAACACAACATACTATTGCACTAGCAGCCATAGACTCTTCTATAATCACGAATGTCAGTTTTTCTTATGCCAGCTCCATAAAGATAGGATATGACAAGCAAGATAAAAGGGCCTCATCTCGTTCCATGAACCCGGCTTATTTCGCCTCAAATTACGCCAAAAACCTTTGGGTAGGTATGGTCGTCTTTCTAGGTTTTTCCGGTTTTCAAATTTTGTCGGCCTGTGTTATCTGTTATTTTCAAGCATTTTTTTAAATTCTATTAAATCACATGGAATAAAATGATTCAGGTGTTGAAATCTAAATATTTTGTTAATTATGTCTGTTATTTCTGAAAAAAAAACAGCAACAAAAATCCCATATTTTTAGAAGAAAATCAGTCTCATTTGACCCCGCATGTTTACCTCAGTCCAGTCTCCCCTAAAACGTTTCGCTTAGGAACACATTTCTTCTCTCACAAGGAAGGTACCCCAGGGTGTCCCTCACTAATTTTGATGATCTTGATGCATGTTTCAGTCCACCAAAAAAGAAACGATACGATTTTTTTCTTATCGGTCCTTAAACGGTGTAAGGAGGTGAAATAGTCTCTAAAAATGGTAGTGTAAAGGGGTGGCTTGATTGATTCATATTTAAGAAGAACATATTTTTCCATGAAACCAATTGGAAATGTTTCGTCACAATAATGGATGAAAAACATTATTTGCCCGACTAAATTAAAAAATTTGATACACATATTTAAAATACATATTTAAAATACATCCACCAGTGTAATTTTGTGATTGTGAATTCTCTTTTGTTAAAAGAGCTTAGCTCGAGAGTTTGAGCGCACCTACGGCACGCACCTGATGGCTATCGCACTCCGCGCTCGGTCTTTGCATTTCTGCCGCATTCGTGCACAGACCTTTTACAATCAAAGGTCAATTGACTGACAACTGTAGACCTTTTACAATCAAAGGTCAATGGACTGACAACTGTAATTTTGTGATTGTGAACTCTCATTTGTTAAAGCTCTTTCGGCTTTAACAAACACATGCTCATCACGTATCTCGTGCTTCGCACTCGGTTCTATCCAAAATGTCAACTTTTCTACATCATAAACAACATTTTTATATAAAATGTAATATATTTTGGATGTAACTCTGCCTGCGATTGCTTATTAAAATATTGCAAAATAAAGCACAAAATTGTATTTATCATGATTATTTTAATATTTGCTTCTTATTTTGATTTAAATTTTATTCTAAGCTGCGCTGATACATGTATCATTTTAATCAATTTCATTACAATTCATAATATGCATAAAATTTGAATCATAATAATTCTTATTTCCTTGTTTTTATAATTTTTTATTTTATTTTTAATCTTGTTTTTTTAAGATTAAAGAAAAACTATTTTGCATCTGCATATGGTCTAATACAGGAACCTATATAGGGTCCTATATAATTTTTTGATTTTTCATTATTTTGGGTACGAACAAATTTTGAATTTTCAACTTTTCTACCAAATTAAAAAAGTTGTTATGATATCTTCTAGGGTTTTCAAAAATTAATGCTTTTCTTTTCTTGACGTTTTTTCATATCATGCGTTGTTTGGTTTAAAATATTCATTTTAGTTTTTTTTTTGGATTTTGAAAATGTTCTAACTCTGATAATTTTCTTTTTATAGAAAAAAGCCATAAGGATAAATTGTTTGAGTTTCTGAGTACTATGAATAACCGTAGATAGAAATTTGAAATCTTGAAAAAATGTAATTTCAAAATTTTTGAAAATGCGCTCACTTTTTGAATTTTTATCCAAAATAGCTGGTTTACGAACTTTTTCTTGCTTTTGAGGCCTTAAAAAAGTGTGCCAAAGGAAAATCCAATTTGATCAATTTTTCGAAAGTGATCATGCCTACAGAATACAGACTACAGAGACAGACAAACACCTTTGTAAAACTCGTTTCTTCTGCCTTGCTTTGCCTCGAAACGCGAGCCCTCGAGCTATCCTTCCTAGCGTTCCACGACCTTTTCCTTGATTTTCTCGTCTCGAACGGCAGCACTACTTTATCTACTGACATATATTGATTTTTATGTTGCTTTTTTTGTGTTAAGGTTGTGTTTCATTCTGTCTTAAAATTAAATTCTCAATATTGTGCAAAGGGCTCTTTTAATAATAACTAGAAACATTCTCTGTGCGATAAATAAGTGGCGTGGCACCGCCAGGTCGCGCCAGGCCCCGCCAGGCCTCTAAACATCGCAAAAAAATGGCCTGGTAGCGCGGCGCCTAGCCCCGCCGCGCCACGACTACACTGTAAAAAATACGTTTTAAAATTGCACTTAAAAGTGTGAATTTACACATATAAAATGTCACTTTAAATACATTAAAATTACCGGTTAGAAAGCAAATTTCTTCATGTTGTGTAGAATGACGTCTCTTACAGGTTTAATTCTATGACTTTGAATGAATTCATACGACGTGTTGAAAATCACTACGTTCAGAGTGTGTAGAAAAAGGACTCAGGCTGTGCGTAGCAAAATTCCACAGAATGGTAAAATTACCGACCGCGCATAAATTTCTATTTTATAACGAAAATTTCTCCACTTTATAGTGATTTTAGATTCGTCCATATAATATTCCGTATTTGTGTAATTTTCGCAATTTAGCTTTTTCCGCTCTTTTGATCGTGCGTTATGAGCGAACGTACATTTAGTTTGCAAACTTTGTTGCTCACTTTCAGCGAAAGCATAAATGCGAGTGACTGTTTTTAAATTATAAATTTTATGCCATATAAGCTTGCGTAATCATACATATATTCTTAATATGATCTTAATGATTTAAGTATTTGAGGTTAGGTTCATATTTTGGAGAAATTTACCACTTTCCGTTCTTTTATTTAACGTCACATATTAAATTTCAGTTCAGTTGAGAATTCTAAACTTTTGTTCAATTTTAGACATTTCTATACTAATTCAAAGATATTATAAACGTAGATGCGGTACGGGGCGTCGGAGTAGGGAATTACACACACACACACACACACACACACAGGACATAACATTTTCTGCCCTATCGAGGTGCTGCCCTCATCGTACTACGAAGTCGAATTCTTGTTTTCTCATTCTTCATAAAATATGACGGTAAAGCAGTTGAAAGATTTTTTAAGGTTAGAAAAGTTTGACATGTATATATCACTGAATTTGTTCAGATCTGAAGCTTGATCCAGGATTTTGGTACATAGTCTTTTTTTTAATCATAAAAAAATTTGCTGGAAAAATCATATTTTTAATTAAAAAAAAGTATTATAGAAAGACATTTCGAGATAAACAAGTGCTGAAAACATTTTTCTATGACAAATATTCTTTTTTAAATTGAAATAATCAAATATTTATACCAGAGATACGACTTTTTAAATGTTTGAAGTGTGTAAACATTATTGTTTAAATTAATATAACAATAATTAAAACAAAATATATTTCTGGATAAGATATTTTGGTTGAAAATGTATGTAGTACTTTTTAAATCACAAAAGTTTTTCCGAAAAATCGAAATGTTAATTAAAAAACACGTGGTTTTATATAATAATTTCGGTAAAATTTTTTTTATAATTTTAATTTTAAATTAAAACAATAATTTTGTACACTTTAAATATTAAACAAAAATTTATTTGATAACAATATTTTATTCTCGAATTTTTAATCAATAATTAATATTGATTAAGAAACAATTTTATTGGGGGAGTTTTACTATTTGAGAATTTTCAAATTCATTAATATTATAAACTGCTCAGAAATTTTATTAGTTTTGGAATTGTATTTTTCAGGACAGAGATTTTACCGAGTCGGGAATTTTATTTTTTGGGATATTTCAGCCGTCCCCATAGAATTACAGAAAATTTGCTCTAATTATAATTTCGGCGCTCGATCTTGTTGATTTTTTCCTACAGTATTAAAAAAAAAAATGTATGGAAATTTTTGATATCACGAAGTTAAAAATAATCACAATTAAAAATTTTAAAATTCGCTGTACATCCAATTTTTATTCTTGGGCCTTGGCGATTTTTTTCTAATCCATTTCAGTTACTGGGAAACAGGGGTGATTTTCTCTTAGAAAATAAGTGATTGAAATTTGAAAAAATTGAGTAGGCTTTTTTGACATCTAGGTATGTAAAAAAGGTAAACTTCAGAAAATTTAAAAACTAATTTAAGAACTATTTATACTATTTTAAGATACCAATACAATTTACACAACATTAATTGTAAAATTTGCACATTTTTAGGCCTTCAGTTTAAAAAATTCAATTTTAACGTTAAAATTGCTTCATTTTCAGAATACAGCCTTATTGTTTGAATTTTCAGAATTTTCGTTATATGTTATAGATTAGGTCAAAAATAACGTTCTAGGATTCGAAATTGTTACAACGCGAAAAAGTTTAAATTAAAAATTTAAAAACGCGAAAATACACCATTTTCTATGTTCATTTGCAATCCAGTGAGTCACTTTCTTTCGCTTCTTTTGAAAGTCGATGCTTTGCTTTCAGTTTTCTTTTTAAAATGAGCGGCTGACAATAAAAAGTAGAAATATATCGTTGGTGAGTAAGAAGCAGCTATAGAAAAGTGCCTAAAAAAATGGATATAATTTCACGGCTGTAAAAAATAGCAATAGAATATTGGATGTAAAAAATAGCCAACGGTGCTTGGGCCGTAAGAAAGGGGAACAGAAAAACTTGGCAGTAAGAAGTGGACAAACTCGCATGTCGGAGAATCGGCTCTATTACACGCTGCAAAGACAAGCCTCGTTCAAAGCCGAAATTGCACGAGGACGAACCCGACCTCGTCCGACTGGACGATTCGCTTTCAGTGGCTGAATAGCTATTAGGAGTTTTTCTGCAAACTGAATTTTCACTGAATTTTGCAGGGCGTCTGGGCCGTCAAGAGAATAAATTAAAGTTCATGGCAACGTTTTAAACGATTGCTTTGCGATGAATTCTAAGAAAAAATTAAAAAGAGATCACAAAACATTTTTTATTGTTTCCTAAAATTTTTTAAAAGTGTGTAAAATATTTTTTTAGACTTTTGCAATATTTCCATATTAAATAATTTTAGAAAAAATAAGGAACATAATACTTTTAAAGCCTTCTTGTGCAATTTTGTTGCACCTTTTTTAAAAAGTTTATTTTAGTTTAAATAACGTACTTTTAAATTTGAGTAAGTTTAAGAGACGTTCAGAAATCTTAAACGATTAAAAAATAAATAAAACTTGTAAAAATTTTTGTAGAATTTTGTAAGGTTTGACGAAAATTAAAAGAAATTTAGGTTCCTTAGAATAACTTTAGAAGATTTTTAGAAATGAAAAATTAGAAAATGTAAAAAATATACTTTAGGAGCTGTAAACGAATCTCGAAATGTTTCAAGAGCATGAACAAATTTGCTTTAAATGCTTGCGAAAATTTAGAAGATTATAATGTAATTTTTTTACATTTTGAATGACTTTTATAATGTTGAGAAAAATTCGAGACAGTTGAAAATATTTTCAGGTATTTGAGACGAGTTCAACAGATAAGAAATGTTCAGAAATTTGAAAAGATTTCAGAAAATTTATTAAATATTTCTTCATTTCTCACCAATTTCGTAAACATTCCTAAGCATCTTTGAAAAGGACTGGAATTCAACCTAATGTTTTGTAATATTCTGTAAAATAAAACAATTTCTTTAAAATATCCGAGAATCTTTTCTGGCACATCTGATACATTCAAGAATCTTTTTTTAATTTCTTTGGAAATCTTATAATAATTATATTTATATAAATTAAAAAAACAAACTGATAATACTTATTTTCTTGTTTTTCATCTCAGAATTTAATTTCAACTCGAAATAAAGTGTTTGAAAACTTTCAACAAATAAATATTTATTCGTAATTTCCATGTTATTTCATTATTAATACCATCATTTATTTTGCATGGCAGTGAAAAGAGTTTTAAATTTGGGAATTGCAAGTAGTACTTAGGTTAAGTAACTTCAATATTTGTATTACTACAAAAATATTAAAAAGCCTTTATTGCTAAAAAAGTTGTTTGATTTATATAAAGATAACACTTCATCTTAAAATTCCTTTTTTATTTAGCAAGTGTCTATTATGTTGTCAAATATAATATAAAAAATTTGACGTAACGGCGATGAGGGGAGGGCCAAAAAGAAATGTTACGGTGTGTCACATTGTGTAGGGAGGGGGGAGGCATTTTAGTAACTAATGAACATATTTTTATAATATTTTTGCTTGATTCTGCTGTAGGGTCAAACATGGTACAAAAAACCGATGTGAAATTTTGAATAAAAATGGTTGCTCTCTGTATACATTAATTTAAAAAATAAACAATATTAATAATTTTATGAATTTTCCAATATATTATTTGAATATGATATACATTGACTTTTAATTTTAAAATTCTTGTAAGTTGTTTGTAATTTTTCTAATTTTACGATATTTTTTACCGTGTTTTGCCTTAGGAAATAAATTTCACAAATAAAATTATAAAAATATCTTCATTACTTAGTAAAAGTCTATGAAAACTTGCCGCTAAAATGATACCAAATTTTTCTTTTAATGTTAACAAACGGTTGTACAGGCTTTAACCTGTAGGACCACTTGGAGAAATAGATATTTCTTTTATCGCTTTCCAGTATATGATTTTTCCCTAAACATCAAATAGATTAAAGATACTTAAAAAATAAAAATAACAAATGTAAAAAATTTATTTGAATTGTTTGTTAAAAAAGCCGATACATTTTTTAATAAAATTCCTTTCTACATGCACATGCATAAAAGGCAGCGTGACTATTGCCACTTGCTATTTAAAAAATTCATACTTTTCGAATCATTAATTTAATTGAGTTAAAATTTGAACAAAAACTTATTTCGACCTTAATCTGCAACTTGATCACTGGAGGTTCTCCATGTCTTAAAATTTGCTTGATAAACGAAGCGCTTGAAGGTTGAACTACATGTTCTTCATATTTTCTACAACAAAAAATTAACAGTTTCTATGTTCATTAAAGTATTTAAGTTTTTCTTTCAAATATAATTTTCGGAAAATGTAGATACGTAGTTGAATTAGTATTGAATGAATTTAAAAATTCTGAAAATGAGCTAAGTTAGCACGAGTTGAAGTGAAGAAAGGACGACATTTTTTATTTAAAACATGTACTTTTTTCCAATTATTTATAAAAATGAACAACCTACAAATTTTTGTAGACGGAAAAAAAGATGTGCTTTGAAATTGTTTACTTGAAATAAGTTTCATGCAATTAAAATTTTGTTATTCAAAGTACATATAAAATTGGTTAATAAGGGATAATATATATTATGCTTAACCAATTTTATATGTACTTTGAATAACAAAATTTTAATTGCATGAAACTTATTTCAAGT
>NC_046661.1:38715538-38719906 GCF_010883055.1 Belonocnema kinseyi | reverse complement strand
GAGGCGTAAAAGGTTAGAAGGGTTTGGTGTGCTCGGCGATTTTCTTCTTTTGAAAAAAATGGAGCAAAGAGTTTGCATGAAATTTCGTGTGAAAAATGGTATCCAGTGCTCTAAAACTCTTGAAATGTTGACAGTTGCATACGGCGAGTCTACTCTGAGTAAGAAAAATGTGTATAAGTGGTACAAGCTGTTCCAAGATGGCCGAGAGCATGTCGAAGACGAACCTCGTCCTGGACGTCCCAGCACGTTAACAATAGATGAAAACGTTCAAGCAGTGGAAGAAATGGTGTTGAAAAATCGCCGAATTACCATAAGAGAAGTTGCTGAGGATGTTGGCATATTGGTTGGCTCATGCCCTGCTATCTTATCGCAAAAAACGTCCGGAACTTTGGAAAAACAATTCGTGGCTTTTGCGTCACGATAATACACCTGCTCATTCATCGTTGCTTGTGAAAGATTTTCTGACCAAAAACAGCACCACAGTCATGCCTCAGCCTCCATATTCACCGGATTTGGCCCCCAGTGACTTTCTTCTTTTCCCAAAACTGAAGAAAACAATTGAGGAGATAAAAACTGCATCGCTGAAAGAACTCAAGGCTATACCACAAAATGATTATCAGAAGTGCTTCGATGATTCGAAAATGCGTTGGCACAAGTGTATTATATCTGAGGGGGATTACTTTGAAGGGGACAAAAAAAATATTCAGGTATAAATTAATATTTTTTGAGAAAACCATAAAGTCACCTTATTTTTTGAACACACCTCGTATATATATAAATATATTTATTAATTTAAAAATTTGTCATAAGGAGAACCGCAGGATTTCGCCGGGAGCGGGTGCTAATCTGGAAAATTGCACCCGCTCCCAGCGAAATCGCGGTAAAATTTCAGCCACAACCACGTCTTACGACCGTGAGATAGGTGGTTGCAGTCTGTCACGGAATCAATATGACGATCCAGCAAAAGTCTCGTGCACCCTGAGAAAACGGAGTGACCCAAGGACTATCGCCTTTTGCATTTTTCCCGCAAGTGTTTTGGCATATTGTTCACACACAGGGATGCTTTTTAGACCATTAGAGACTGAAAGCTTGGCATCTCCCAGAGCGCCGATGATAAGGACGATTAGTTTAACCGAATATTCCGTGTACAATCGTTGCAACTCCCTTATAAGGTCTCGATACCTCTCTTTCTTTTCATTCTTCTTGGTTATGATGTTTTTGTCAGCTGGTGCCGAAAATTCGATACATAATATGGTTCGCTTCTCGAAGTCAAGAAGAACCATGTCAGGCCTCGAGTGAGCAACAGAAACAATTGTCGAGAATATAAAGTTCCAGTATATGCGGCACTTCCCATTCTCGATAATTGACTTGATTTCCCTAGGTGCATTTAGAGGAGCGATATTAAGGTTAATGCCGTAAGAGTGACAGAGATGGTAATAAAGCACTCTTAGTGCCGCATTGTGCCTTTGAATGCAGGTCGTTCCTGCGTGAGTTGGACAACTAGATGGTATGTGTGCTAGATACTTCGGGTGTGCATGGCACGTCCTGCAGCTAACATCGGTAATGACTTGCCAAAGAATGTAGCGACGTTTGGTTAAGGTGGATATGCCACCGTCTTGGCATGCAAAAATGAAACCCTCCGTACCAGACTTCGATGCGGACGATTTAAGGAAAGCGAATGTTAGCTCACAAGACGTTGACTGATCCTTCACATTTCTGTGGAAGATACCGTGCATCCTCTTATCGAGGAACTGTTCACGAAAGTTTTTCTCTTGTGCTTTCTTAATCCGGGCTTTCAGGAGTGAGTACTCGAGATAGATAAGATTTGATGCATTTCGCTCACCCCTAATACTGAAGTCAATTCCGAGTGTTTCAGCAGCCTCCTCCACTGCTTTGTACAGAAACGCTCCTTTGCCCACTTCTTCGTGATTCCTGGCCATTTTAAGAAGAGGGTCTCTTCCACTTGCAACTCTATGTGCTGTACCTAGAATAATCGTGTTGTAAAGACATTCAAGACTCAATATTCCGCGACCACCTTGACGGCGTGAGATGTACAGTCGCGGAACGGAAGACTTAAGATGCATGCTTTTGTTCATGTGCATAACCTTTCTTGTCCCGATACCAAGGGATCTGAGCCAGTTCTTCGTCCATGGAACTACTCCAAATGAATAGAGTAGTACAGGGACGGCAAGGATGTTCGTTGCAGATACTTTGTTCCTCGCCGACAGTTCGGAAGACCAAATCTGTCGGATGGGACGTTTGTATCTGCTTCGGAGAGTATCCTTTATAGATGTTAGATCCTGAAAGCGGCTCTGTGGCACGCCCAGGTATATATAAGTCTCTCCAGCGCAAAGGTTTCGTATAGCGCTTCTATCAACGAGCTCAGGATCTTCAGGGATGCCATTAAGTTTGCCTTGCTTCAAATAAACCTTGGCGCATTTGTCTAACACAAATTCGATTCCAATTTCCTTAGTATATCGTTCGACAATCCCTAGAGCTAGATGTAGTTGCTCTTTCTTTTTAGAATAGATCTTAAGATCGTCCATGTAAAATGCATGAGTCAGCTTGTACTTTCGATCTGCAGGTTTGCCGCACAAGTACCCGTCGGAATGGAAAAGTGCTAGAGATAGTGGCAATAATGTAAGGCAAAAGAGGAGTGGGCTCATGGTGTCGCCCTGAAAGACACCTCTCTGAAAGTTCTTTTTTGTTAGTTCTCACACGATTTTTTCCACATGAGATAGTAAATCTGGATTTCCAAAGCGGCATCAATCTCTATGCACCTAACTATTTGCGGATGAACCTTTAAGATTTCCAAAAGACAGATGATAATTCTATGGGAGGTCGAATCGAAAGCTTTCCGATAATAAATCCAGGCCATCGATAGGTCACGCTGGTAGAATGCCGCATCTTTGCAGACACATCTATCGATGAGCAGGTTCTCCCGACATCCGGCTATGCCTTTCTTTGAGCCTCGTTGTTCATACATTTCTTGCCACACAGGTTCAATTGCCTAAACAATCCTATCATTTAGGATAGTTGTGAATATCTTATACAGTGTGTTCAAACAAGTGATTGGCCTGTAATTCTTCGGGTCAGCTAAGTTGTCTATTTTTGGCAGGAGTATTGTGCGCCTTTCCGCCAACCACTCCGAAATCGGCTCTTCCGACTTCAAATATGAGGTGAAAATATGGGCCAAATGCTGATGGGTTGAAGAAAACTTCTTCCACCAGCATGTTTTGATACAATCTGGTCCCGGTGCGGAATAGTTCTTTATCCCTCTTAATACTTTTTTCACCTCCTCGTTAGTGATGGGTGGGCATTCTTTATCAGGTGCTATGAGGGCAACACATAACTCCTTGAAGCTATTTATATTTTCTGAGTCTTCGTCCAGTCTATGCTGCACTTCTTAGAAGTCTCTCCAAAATACTTGGACCTCCTCTGGTTTGGGTGGGTGTTCGACAGTAACTGGAGGGTCTTGGAAGAGTCGAGGTGGGTCAGAGAGAAACTGTTGATTTTCTCTGACCCACCTCTCGCTCCGCTCTAGACTTCTCTTAGCGTCAGATAGTATCCGTATTCTCTTAACAATATGCTGCCTGATGGTCAGCAGCTTTGACTTGTTAAGTGTGTAACAACGGGTCCGGAGTTCGCGCGCGAACTTTCAAACCTTGGCGGTAAAATTCCTGCCAGATATAATGTACTCAATCACACACTGAATGCGGGACGCGTACTGTCTTGCCCAGCCTGTCTTTATGGCAAGTTGATGCATTCGTCTTTTGGTCTTGTGATCAACCGTTGGTTTTGTTTTATGGTTGGCATCGGCCAAAACTCTCGCTGCATTATACACACAATAATTGATAGCCCAGAGGTCGGATTCTCCGGAAAAATGTCTACGAAGCTCCTCATCCATTTCAGGCAGATCTTTAGGCTTGAGAGATACCTTAGTGTTGATGTTTCTCCGGGTCGTAAAGCATCGCTTTTCACCTATTGGATGCCTGCCCCCGGTTGGTCTTAGTGTCGCCTCTCTTTCTTTGTTGCCGGCTTGTTCTAGCTGTGGTAGAGTAGGCGTTCCGCTTACATAGCCCCTTTTACGGAGTAGTTGAGCATGGTTTCGCAGACGTTGCTGCGAAAAGTGCGATAGCTCCGGGTGTTTCTCGCACCACAGAGCATGCAGCCGTGCCATGTAACCCCGTTCAGGGGCTACACTCGCATCGTAGAACTCTAGCAAGTCGTGATTCAGTCGCTCCGTCCACCCAAAGTTCGCGAGATCCCGCCGGTCCATCGCATTGAATCCATTTTCATTGGCTCCCCCAGCTCTAGATCGGTCGGCATTGTTGGCCGACCCACTGTCGGGAGCCCTGCGCGTTCTGT
>NC_046661.1:38708081-38715438 GCF_010883055.1 Belonocnema kinseyi | reverse complement strand
TTTATTTACTTCTTGTAAATAAAAAATAAACAAAGTCGATAAGGAAAGAACTATCTTACTTCTTGTTTGCGAAAAAGGGATTCCTCAATTGTGAAGTAGGATAAATGACGTCAATTAAACAATCATAATTGATGAAAAAAATTGAACTTTTTCATTTGAGTCCAAAAGATCAAATATTTATTATTTAATACAAATATTGTAAAAATTTTCTTCCGGGGGTGGTGTGAAAAGGAGTTTTATTAAAAAATGTGCCGGTTTTTCCAACAACAAAAAAAAATGCATGCATTTTTTTACCATGTTTGACCCCAGGGAAGAATAAATTTTAAAATATTCTAAAAATATGTTAATTAGTTATTAAAATGCCCCCCACGAAATGTGACACAGACCGTA
The DNA here is from genome assembly GCF_010883055.1 of Belonocnema kinseyi. NCBI lineage: Eukaryota > Metazoa > Arthropoda > Insecta > Hymenoptera > Cynipidae > Belonocnema > Belonocnema kinseyi. Next base: position 38,715,048 of record NC_046661.1, on the reverse strand, counting down.
ACATTTCTTTTTGGCCTTCCCCTCATCGCCGTTACGTCAAATATTTTATATTATGTTTAAAAACATGAAAGACGTTTCCTAAACAAAAGAGGGTTTTTAACATGAAGTGTTATCTTAAATAAATACGACCATTTTTTTAACACAAAAGGATTTACAATATTTTTGTAGTCATACAAATATGGAAGTTACCTTACGTAAGTATTACTTGCAATTCACCAATTTAAAACAATTTTTCACTACCATAAAAAAAAAATGATATTAATAATGACATAACATGAATATTTCGAATAACTATTAATATGAAGAAAATAAGTATTTTCAGTTTGTTTTTAAATTTATATAAAGATAAGTATTATAAGATTTTTAAGAAAATTGAAAAAAGATTGATAAATATATCAGATGTGTCTGAAAATATTTTACGATATTTTAAACAAATTGTTTTATTTTATAGATTATTACAAAACATTAGCGAAAATTCGAGTTATATTCAAAGATGTTTAGGAATGTTTAAGAAATTTGTAATAAATCAAGGAATGTTTGATCAATTTTCTGAAATGTTTTCAAATTTGTGAATCTTTCTTATCTATTTGACTCGTCTCAAATACCTGAAAATATTTTCAACTGCCTCGAATTTTTCTCAACATTATAAATGTGATTCAAAATGTAAAAAAATTGCATTATAATCTTCTAAATTTTCGCAAGCATTTTAAACAAATGTTGTCATCCTCTTGAAATTTCGAGATTCGCTTAAAGCTCCTAAAGTTTATTTTTGACAGCTTCAATAATTTGTATTTCCACTAACCTTCTAATTTCTGTATTTCTAATATCTTCTAAGGTTTAAAGTATTTCTTTGATAATTTTTTGATCTTTTGTCAGGTGTTGAAATGTTCTTAAATAATTTGTTGAAATTAATTTTCAAAATAAAAAATGATTTCAAGGTTTCAGTTAAATTTATGATAATTCAATTGAACCGCTGGCGACCAAACGGGGACACGGCCGGCTTCAGCCTGAGAAGTATTGTCCTGAGTGTCAAATTTAAAAATCTTCCTAATTTCAATTTTAAAGACCGACACTTTTAGAGAATTTCAAGGGGCATCTTTTTTTCCTCTTGCAAAAATTTATAGGTTTTGTAGTTTTTGAGATAATTGGTAAAAAGTGGATTTTTTGAAAACGAAAAATTCCAATCTTTTTTCACTTCAACTCGCGCTAATTTAGCCAATTTTCATCATTTCCTGATTTCCCTAATAAAAAGTACGTGTTAAAGTCTTCTGAAACTATCTAAGAAAGAAAAACGAGAATATTGTCATAAACAAAAAAGTTATTAATTTTTTTTTGAGGCAATGCAAAAATCATGAATTTTAACCTTCAAGCGCCTCGTTTAGCGAACGAATTTTAAGCTACGGAAAGCTTTCAGTGAGAAAGTTGTTCATTAAGGTTCAAAGAAGTTGTCTGGGAAGTTTTAGATCAATTGGATAAATAGTTCAAAAATTATGAATGTTTTAAAATCCAAGCGGTAATCTTAACGCTGCCCAAAAACGTGCCTGGCCGGCTACGTATGCGCTGCAGCGAACGACGTGAAGGTCAAGTCAATCTTACCAAAACAAATGCGCAACAGTAAATTTTTTTGTCATCTTCTATGAAATTCTACAAATAAAGCATAGAATCAGCGAAGTGATTATTTAAACAAATGCCATTTGTTTCAATAATTGGAAATTAATTAATCAATGATAATAAATATTCCACTAGACCAATATTAATAATTTTAAGTAAAAAGAGACTAGAATACATTGCTCAAAGCGTCGATTTCATGAAGAATTGACATTTTTTGCTTTAAGGGTAGTTTTCAGGTACTCGTATAGGTGTGTCAGGGGCATCAAACTCATATGTCTGGTACATGCAATTCTTCGTTGGATAATTCTCAACAGGCCCCCATACTTTCCCTTCACATTCTTCTAAACCCTAAAAAATTATTGCAAAAACTAAAAAAAGTGATTTTTCCCCATGCATATTATATAAGGGGAAGAAAAATAGGCAATTTCTTTTTTCGGATTCGAAATGAAATTGGGGGGATCGTTGCCTTCTAAAAAAAGCCTTTTTGAGCCACCCTATTGTACAACTTGCTTAATTTTTCACAATTTCTTATGCATACCTTCGAATGCTTTGATGTACTCGACGAAGCGCAAATTTGGTAAAACTTGTAACCTACCATCATTTAAACGCGTTCATAAAAAAATCAGCTACAATCAAACCAGACCCAGCATCAATAAACAACAAGTTATGACAACCATATTTAAATGCAAACAACTCGGATTATTGAAACATTACACTAACAGTATTTTCAAAATAGCTCAAAACATTGTTATTTTGCGGTTTGAATAAAGGAGATCTCAACTAAGTTGAAGAAGGGCAATTATTTGCAAATTCTAAATTTTTGGTCGAATCACATAAAACCAATTTCACCAATACTGAAAATCCTGGATTTTTTCATTTTTCTACCTACAAGATATTCATCTGCGAAAATAAACAGAACCTCCAACGTGCAATTTTAAATATCTGAGCATCAAAAATGTAAAAAGGTCTCTAATTCTAAAAAGTCTGACAAGAAATTAACCTTATGAGGTCAGTTTAAATTTTTTTTAAATAAACACTGCGAGTTTCATAACAATTCGAAAGTTTTGACAAATGGTTATGTTTCAGTTATTTAAAAAATATAATTATCGCCCATTATTTAAGATTAAAGGAACTTGAGTGCAAGCCATATTTAAGTTTATAGGCTGTTTTATATATGTCTGATTTAATTAAGTTTCATTTAAAATGGTAGAATTTGAGTTTTTTGCAATTTTATAATGCACACAGATTTGACATTTTTATGCAACCTTTCACTTTGAAAATGAAATGTTGAAACAAAATAAAGTCATTTAATAAATAGTTGTAAGAAATAAGTTCCGAGAAGATTGGTAATTAATAATTATTTTAGAGTTAAGTATAATTTCTTCTGGGTGTACTTCCGAATTCTTCGCACTTCGTACACGTATGTATTTTGACGCGCTAATTAGGAATATGATAGTAAAAATTGGCGCAAATTTGATTTTCATGGTGAAATCATCAAAAAACCATAAAAATCATTGTTTTTTAAGTTTATCTCAGCTAATATGCAAAATTCAAAAAAATATTTTGTATAAAAGTTGTAGAACTCATCGAAATACACATTTTTTATTGCAAGCATTTTTTTATGGGAATGATAGTTTCCCAGAAAATCAGTGATAAATCTATTAGTTTCGGCTTATTGCCTACTCACGCTCCTCACCGCGAGAAGGTTGGATTATTTTGAAGATCATGTTTTTTTAGATTTGATTATCCCTGCGCATTTTCCAACGCCTCGTGGGGGGGGGGGGCGGGAAGGAACCCCTGTGACTGATCATCGAAATAATGTAAGATCACACACCTGCCCCCTTTTCAGCCCTGTGGCGAGCGGCAAGGCACCCCTGTGACTGGTTATAGAAATAATGTAAGATCACATCCCTGCCCCTTTTCCAACGCCCCGTGGAGGGCGGGAAGGCACCCCTGTTACTGATCATAGAAATAATGTAAGATCACACACCTGCCCCTTTTCCAACGCCTCGTGGGGTTATAGACTTCTGTCACTGTCATTTAGCCGAGTTTCTCGGAAAAAATGCTTCCTATAAAAAAATGCTTGCAATAAAAAATGAATTGAAAAAAGTTGCTCAATTTTTTGAAAGCTTCTAATATGAAACTTTCAAATTTCAACTCTTTCCAAATTTTAAACGTTCATAACATAGAACCATATAAGCTCATCAGCATCTTTTGTATTGAATAGAAAGATGTTTGAAAGAATTAAAAATTAAATATATTCTGTCTTATGCGTGATTTTTCAACTTTATATAGAAATTGGGATCGGCTTTTTGCCGACACCTTCCGGAAACCACTTTACAATTGTTGGCATTGCTATACAACATACTAATTTTTTACAGAGTTAGTTTTTCTTTTATAATAGTTTTGCAACGATTTCCCATTAGATATTGGTGGAAGATTTATGTAACGTTTCGTAACACAAAAAACAGAAATATGGAATTAAGCAGTTTTTACAAAAATGATTATTTAATGGGCTACGATTTTACAATATGTTAAATTAATCATTTCGTTATGCTTGAAATATTTGTCATGAACAACAGTCTTTTTTCTGTTAAATCATATCATCATTAATGACATTGAGATTTTTCAAAGTATAATAGTGCAATTATTTACCTTAAATAGTTCTATAATTGTGGTTAACACTATTTTTCGATAAAACGTATTTTGTCATTGTAAAAGATGACCTTAAAGTAAATAATTTAAAATGTTTGAAAATCGACAAAAGATATAATAAAATTTTCAACAGAAGGAATGTTCAAGTAAAACAGAAGTCTTTTAAAATTAGGACTCAAAACTTCTACCACTGTAATTTTGTGTTTGTGAATTCTCTTTTGTTAAAAGAGCTTAGCTTGAGAGTTTCATCGTACCTACGGCGCGCGACTGATGGTTCTCGCACTCCGTGCTCGAGCTTTGCATTTTTCCCGCATTCGTGCACAGACCTTTTAAAATAAAAGGTCAACGGATCGACAACAGTGATTGTGTGATTGTGAAACCTCTTTTGTTAAAGCTCTTTCGGCTTTAACGAACACCTTCTCATCACGTATCTCGTGCTTCGCACTCGATTTTGTCCACAGCGTCAACTTTTCTACATTATACACAACACTTTTATATTAAATATAATACATTTCTTATATAATTATGCCTGGGATTGCTTATTCAGATATTGCAAAACAAAGCACAAATTCTACTTATCATGATTATTTTGATATTTGTTCCTTATTTTGCTTTAAATTGTATTCTAATCTGCGCCGAAACATGTATCATTTCAATAAATTTATGTCGTTAATATTCATAATACGCATAAAAATTGAATCATACTGAATCTTATTTCCTTGTTTTTATATTTTTAAAAATTTTTAATCTTGTTTTTTACGATTAAAGAAAATCTACTGCGCATCTGCATAATGTCTAATACAGGAACCTGTATAGGTTCCTCAATAGGATCCTATGTCCTCTTTCGTCTTTTCTGTCCTTTTTCCAAAAATTGATTTTTTTTATTTTCAATCTTATTTTTTATGATTGGAAGAAAATCTACTCGTCCTATCTAAACATGATTAATAATAAATTTATAGATCTTTTTAGGCGAACAACTTTTGTCTGTTAATTTTAGTTCGTACCTTGTGTCATTTTTCCAAAAACTATTAATATTTTTATTTTGAACGTTATTTTTTATGACTAAAGCAAAAACTACACGTCTTATCAACAAGTGATTCATAACAAGTTTGTAGATCTTTCCAGGGATTGCAATTTTAGCTCATTCATTTTTAGTATCTTGCATAGTTTGACTAAAAAATGGAATTTTTGGATTTTTCATTATTTTTGGTCAGATGTGGTTTAAAAATTTTTGAAAATGCGTTCACTTTTTGAATTTTGATCCAAAATAGCTGGTTTACGAACTAATTATTTCTTTTCGAAAGTTATCGTTCCTACAGAATACATACTACAGACTACAGACAGACGTACAGACAGACAAACACCTTCGTAAAAATCGTTTCTTCTGACTCAGGTGGTCTCGAAACGTGAAGATTTGATGAAAAGCGACAAAGTGAAATTTTACATGAAACCAAACCTTCTCATTAGGATGAAAAAGTAATAAGTCGAAAACTATTCACTTTGAGAAAAAATTCGCGTCGTCATTATAGTTCGTATTTTGTAAAGGCTTAATGAAAAAATATAAATAATGTATTGTTTTAGTTATATAACCTATATTTTTCGCAATTGTTACAAAAAATAGAATTGATGAAAGTAGGACCAATTTTTTCTAGCGTTTTTTGGTCTGAAATTATTTTTAATTGTATTAAGAATTATTAATTAATATTATTGAATAAATAAATCAATATTATTAAATAAATAAATTTTAATTAATTATTTATTAAATGATTAAAAGCACATTACGACGCTTACTGAGTTGCCTCACTCGGGGCTTTTTTCGTTTGCTTTTCTTGTTTTGCGTCGTCATGAGCTTTTAATAATTTGAATATATCGTGAACTGTTACACAACCCTCTCCGAAATTTTCAGACAACCTTTTTAATAATATTATACATAATGTTAGACCGACAAAAGCTACCAACAAAATATTAGATTTTCAAAAAATCCAATTTGTTTATAAAAATTGCGAAAAACATGGATGATATAACAAAAACAATGAACTATTTACGTTTTTTTATTTAACTTATACCAAATACGACCCTTAATGACAACGAGAATTTTTCCTCAAAATAAACAGTTTTCGAGTAATTATTAACTAAAAAAGGTTGAATTTTAAACGCTGCAAAAATTAAAAAAATCATAGCATGAAAAAAAATATCATATTGATACAGAAAAATATCTGTCGATTATTTTCCTCTAAAGAATCTAAGAAAAAAATTTCACTGCAATCGATTTTTTAGTTGTAAATCATATATAGAATGACCCGTATACAATTCATGTTATATACAATTCAACAATGACTTTATCACTTTGAAAATTACTTTCATATTTCTGCCGTGATTTGAGAAAACACCTTTAACTGCAAAATGAACGAAGCCGAGAATATCGACGAGAACTGTTCGAATATTTACTCGTGTGTATCGCGGATTCTAATTCATTTTCTGCAGTTTTGTTGTTGTTATTGACTAATTTGCATATGAGCTTTTCAGTTTTGCAACAAAAATGGTTAAAAAATGTTAATTGATTACATAGCCACACAAAAAAAAATAAGTGTGTGGATCCGGTAACAAGACACACGTATTCCTATGGATTTTGGGGCGCTGAATTCAAATTCGGTATCAAAAATCATCCATCACGTCATGGTTGAGCCATAACCTCAAAAAA
>NC_046661.1:38702064-38707981 GCF_010883055.1 Belonocnema kinseyi | reverse complement strand
TGAGGAGCAGCGCCACGTAATGAAGTAGCAGTAACTCTCACTGCGAGTTGCAGAAACACGAAATTAGATAGAGAGCAGCTCCCCGCTTCTGTCGAGTGGTGTCCTCGAATGTCGTTTCAGTGTATTTGATATATTTTTACTTCTGATAAGGGGACCTGTTCCACCAATAACCTTCTTACCTTCATTTATTCCTCTATCTAATTCCTCATCTATCTTCCCGTCCCTAGTAACTAAGGTAAGAAGGTATACGAACTTATCAACTTGTTCAATTCTCTCATCATTTAATAAAATATTGCATAGTGTTTTCTCACTCTTTCCTTCGAACACCATAGTTTTTGTTTTATTTGCGTTAATTTTGAGACCCATGCTCTTCATGCTTGTATCTAGTTTGTTCAACATTCTTTGTAGGTCTTCGATAGACTCTGCCATAACAACCTTATCATCTGCGAACGCTAACCCACGCACCCTCACTGTTTCGAGATCCACACCCTCTTCGTCGAAGAGAGCCATTCTTAAACACTTGTCCATAAATAATATAAATAACCATGAAGACATAACGCATCCTTGTCTAACTCCTTTAATAATATCGAAACAGTTACTCAGTTTCCCATTCACTCTTACACTCGCTGTGCTACCTGTATATATTGTTTGTATAGCTTGTAGGATCCATACATTGACTCCATACTCTTTCAGGACTTCCCAAAGTTTACTTCTATCTACCTTGTAAAATGCTTTTTCTAGGTCAAAAAATGTACAGAAAACTTTTTTTCCTACTCTGAAACTTTTTTCTGTTATTTGCCTGAAGCTAAATATTTGATCCGTACATGACCTTCCTGGCATAAACCCACTTTGGACTTCCCAAATCTTTGCTTCTGTTATTTTCATTATCCTACGAATAAGTATTTTTGAATATATTTTACTTAAGGTTCTTAATAAGCTAATTCTTCTGTAATTATTGCACTCGCTTTTATCTCACTTTCTCTTGTATATTGATACGATAATCGCTTCTTTCCAATCGTCTGGGACGTCTCCCATCTCGAAACATAAATTTATCAATTCGCACAGTCTATGCTGTATGCACGCGCCACCGTGTTTAAGCATTTCAGCGTTAATACCGTCTACCCCGGCAGCCTTACCGTTTTTCAAGTTCTTAATTGTATCCCTAACCTCAGTGACACAGACTTTTTCAATTGAGTTTTCCATCGCATCGTGTTCAACATCGCAGTTGTGGTGTCCTATAGCTTCATCTCCGAATTGTCTCCTAAAATAGTCTCTGAAAGCCTCTAGTATTCCGTCTGCATCATATACCATTTCCCCGTACTATTTCTCATGTTGGCAATTTCTGTACTTTTGTTTCCTTTCATTGTTTTATAAAGTATTTTCCTGCTTCCTTCAAAGTCGTTTTGTATTTTTTTTTATCTCTTCTTCTGCTCTAATTGTATCTTTACTTTCTTTGACTAATCGTTTAAGTATCCTGTTTTCGCGTCTATAATCATTTCTACGTCTATTTCTTTTCTCATTGCTAAGACATGCGATGTTCAAAGTTCTCTTGTACGCTTCTCTTTTTGCTTTTTGGGCAGCCTGAATTTCATCATTCCACCACGCATCACCAGAAATTCTTCCTACAACTGCGGTACCACACACTTCGATCGTATGTTGATATCATATTTAATTCGATATGAAACGCTTTCTGATATTGCACGTCGAAATATATTGCATTTTCAACAAAAGAATTTAATTTTCAACCGAAATAGATTTCCTGACACAAGAGGTGAATTTTCAACAAACAAAAAAAATAATAATTTGTAACTAAACAGTTGTTTGAACATACCAAACATTTTAACTTTGAACAAGCTAGATGAATTTTCAGGAAAATAGTTGATTTTTTAACTAATATAGTAAAGTTTGCACTTAAAATCAGAGTAGGGTGAGTGATCCAGTGGCTGAACAGTCACCAGTGAATGAACACTGATGCGAAAAATATATAAATATAACCTTTCAAAGTTAAAGTATTTATGAGTTTCTATATATTTGAAATCTTGAAGCAATTTTGAAGAGTTTAATATACAATTCATTGTAGTAAATTCTTGTAAATAATTTTTAAAATTTCTTAAATGTGAGGCATCATCGATTATGGTAAGTGATGCTGAGAAAGTCGTCGACCACTATAAGGTACGTGCCTAAGCAACTCCTTGTTTACACTGCTTTTACAAAAATATTCTTGACCTTTTCTGCATCAAAGTTGTGCTGTTATAGTTGTAAGATATTATTCAATTCCCCACAAGGTTTTTTCACAAAAAGTACGTTTTTTTTATTAATAAATGAGTGTTCACGTACTGGACCTTTAAATTGCCCGTGTTCCAGTGAACGAACACTGTGTTCATTTATTGGAGCAAAACTGTCACCCCGCAGGTCCAGTGAATGAACAGCAGATGACGGAGACCTGGCTGTTGTTTCGTTACATATAAATATGCTTGTTTCACTTAATGTGACTATAAATATCGAAGCTATAAACATAAATATAAACTATAAATAGTTATAGTTTAAATGCATATTTTTGTGATTAGAACATCAAAAAAGTACGCACGAACTAAATTAAAGGTAAGGCAACTTTGAAATAAGAAATTTAATGCTTTTTTTGCATTTAGAAAACGTTGTTTAACTATAAAAAAACATTAATTCGTGCTAGGTACTACTGCGTACTAGTCAATATATATTTCTAAATTTTTTAAGAATTTCCATTTTTACAATACTGTGATTTATAATTGTATTTGCTAATTTAACCTAAAGCAACATAGTAAGGTGTTGTGTTACAAATGTTGTGTCCTAAAAATCGCAGTTTTCTATTGTAGTCACTAGATAAGAGTTATCTATTTTTAAACGAAAAGTTGTATTTTTTGTAAAGTTAAAAGACCTGATAGAAATGTTTTAAAAATAGACATTGCTATAAAAAATTAGGAAAAGTTAACCTAGTTCTGTCTTCAACTTTGGTATTCCCTCCTTTCTTTATATCTAAATGTCTTGTAGTTTTTATTGAAATAATATATTTAATGAATTTCGCAACGCTTTCTAATATTTTACATTATTTAATTGCTCATAATGTAATGTAACTATGTAATTTTATACCTAAATCCTAATTCTAATTTGTAGTGATTACAGTGTTCATTCACTGCTGCTCTGCTGTTCATTCATTTGCTCACAGTGTTCATTCACTGGTGTTTTCGTTAATTTTACACTATTTAATTATTTTTTATAAAGCTTTTTGGTAAAAACAAAATTTTTTTATCGGATTATGAAATTTCAACCCTTAAGAATCTATTTTTAAAAGTTTTGTAAGAATAATCAATTATTATAACGTGAAATGGACTAGTTGTGATCAATGATTTCCTTAAGTGTTCATTCACTGGGTCACTGACCCTAGTTAAGTTTTCAATTTCAAAAATTAATTTTCAATCAAAGAGACGAATCTTCAAAAACAACAAAATGAATTTTTAATAAAATAAGTTTAAGCATTTAATTTAACTTTTGACAAAAAATATATAAATAAATTTTGATCAAAGTATAGAATTTTTAATTAAACTAAATGAATTCCGAGCCAAAAATATAAAAATAGATTTAAAAAAAAAAAACTTTAAACCAAAATATTTACATTTTCTTATTCGACTATATTAATAAAGTTCGCATTAAAACCAAAAAAGGAATAGAAAGGAGCAGTTTCTTGAAAAGAGAGCAGAAGTGACGAACTTCTTAAAAAGGAAAAAAAGAGGACAATATAGGACAATAGGAAAGAGTGTAAATTCTGAAATATGCCGTGATTTGAGAAAAGACCGTTAACTGCAAAAAATTGAAAAATGAGTTTTATATATCGTTGGAATCTTGAAGAAAAAATGCACCTGACTATTAAAATAATTTTTCAAATTGTTAATAACTCTTAGAATAATTATTGCTAAATTTTGGAAAAACGCCGTTAACTGCAAAATTTGGCAAGTCGTGATTTGGAAGAGAGCTGTAACTGACCGTTAACTGCAGGCTCAAATCATGGACAGCTGAATACGTCACAGAAAAATTCGAGAAAAAGCCGCAACGGGTAGATACGGGCTTCACTAAATTATCGGGCGGTGATCGCGAGCCTTCGTGATTTCCAAGAGGTCCGTACGCGCTTATGGCGTTCTCCTTAATCATCGAACCCCGAGAAAAAAGGTTTTGTAATTCGAGAAACGCCGTAACTGTATTTATTTTAAGCTGCGAAATTCTTTTGCCATGCACGGCGTTTTCTCAAATCACGACAGACCTATTTCTGAGGTCCGTGATTCAAAGAGAGCCGTAACTGCCCGGTACGGCGTTTTCTGAATTTCAACATCCCAATCAACACCGTTAACTGCATTTTAGATAACTCAGCCACACAAAAAAGAATAAGTGTGCGGAGCTGGTAACAAGACTCGTATTCCTATGGATTTTGGGGCGCTGAATTCAAATTCGGTATCAAAAATCACCCATCACTTCATGGTTGAGTCATAACCTCAAAAAATGACGAAAAATCATGCACTGAGGCAAATAAATTTCAAAATAATGCCAGTGATGCAAATTTTCACATCAAAAACATGTCGACAACTGTGAAGGATCAACCCTTGCCTGATATCAACTTATTTAACATAACTTTACCCAACAGAACCTGACCTCACCTAACCCGAATTAACAGAAATTTATTGAACTACACGTAAAGCTCTGGAAGCATATTTTCCCAGTAGCAAATGTGTGCAACATCGAATGGGTCAACTCGAGCCTAACCTAGAAATAAATCTAAACTAACCTAACCTCACGAGACACAATTAAACTGATTGTGTTGTCCCCTTGTGTTTGCGGTACTGTTTGAATCAGCTTGGGCTTAACCTGCAAAGAGGTCAAACCTATCCTAACCGAAAAAAACCTGACCTAACCTAACCTAGCTAAATGAAATTCAACCACACGTGTAGCTATGTAAGCGTACGGTTCTCAGTCTTAAATGTGTGCTATATTTAATAGGTTAACTCGATCTTAACCTACAAATGAAGAAAAAAGGACATGTTATAGCAGGCAGAAAATAGACTGAAGTAGGTCTATAAATCAATTTAATTACGATAAAAAGGAAGATAAAGTGTAAACACGAAAGATAGTATAAATATATCCCTTAAGTTTAAGAAAAGCAGAGAGAAAAAATTTTTGAATAAAACTCTTATTCATTTGCTTGTTTAAGTTATAGTTCTACATTTTAATTTATACAAACATTATCAGGTTAATTTAAATGGGGTCAATTCTACTTGTAGTTCTAAGTTTCTTTAAATGAGTAATGTGCGTCTAAGTTTTTAACCACCTGTAGTACAATGAAATGAATTTTATTGTGTTACAACGGGAACACTTAAGTTGTGTTGCGTTAAGCAAAATTTCGTTAGGTTCTGTTAAGTTAGAGTCATTTGTATGTTAAAATCGAGTTAACATATTAAATATAGCACACATTTAAGACTGAGAACCGTACGCTTAAATAGCTACACATGTGGTTGAATTTCATTCGGCTAGGTTAGGTTAGTTTAGGTTTTGTTAGGTTAGGATAGGTTAAACCTCTATGTAGGTTAAGCCAAAGCTGAATGAAACGGTACCGCAAACACAACGGGACAACACAATGAGTTTAATTGTGTGACGTGAAGTTAAGTTAGCTTAGGTTAGGTTAGGTCAGGTTTTTTTAGGTTAGGATAGGTTTTATCTCTTTGCAGGTTAAGCCCAAGCTGATTCAAACGGTACCGCAAACAAAACGGGACAACACAATCAGTTTAATTGTGTCTCGTGAGGTTAGGTTAGGTTAGGCTAGGTTAGATTTATTTCTAGGTTAGGCTCGAGTTGACCCATTCGATGTAGCACACATTTGCTACTGGGAAAATATGCT
>NC_046661.1:38699410-38701964 GCF_010883055.1 Belonocnema kinseyi | reverse complement strand
TCGGAGCAGTGTTGCGGAACGAACGTGTTATTTACTTAAATAGCACGAGAATTCTGGATCAATCTGAAAAATCTCTATCCCTTCCACACCCTAATCCTTTCCTCTACCGGGTGAGTCACGCCTATACCGAAAGGGAAATTGCTTAATGGTGTAATAATAAAAAAAAACATTAATTTTACTTGAAATAAAGTATTCCCCTATTACACTGCAGTCCCGCTATACTGAAGAAAAGATGCACGTGATTATTAAAATATTTTTTTCAACTTCTTAATAACTTTAAAAATAATTATTGCTAGATTTTGGAAAGACGCTGTTAACTGAAAAATTTGGCTAGTCGTGATTTGGAAGAGAGCCGTAACTGACCGTTAACCGCAGGCTCAAATCATGGACAGCTGAATACGTCACAGAAAAATTCGAGAAAAAGCCGCAACGGGCACATACAGACGTTACTAAATTATTGGGCGTTGATCTCGAATCTTCGTGCGATTTCGAGGAGGTCCGTCCGCACTTACGGCGTTCTCCGGAATCATCGAGCCCCGAGAAAAAAGGTCTGTAATTCGAGAAACGCCATAACTGCATTTATTTTGAGCTGAGAAATTCTTTTGCCGTGAACGGCCTTTTCTCAAATCACGGCAGGCCTATTTCTGAGGTCCGTGATTTGAAGAGAGCCGTAACTGCCCGTTACAGCGTTTTCTGAATTTCAGCATCCTAATCAACACCGTTAACTGCATTTTAGATAATTAATTAACATTTTTTAACCATTTTTTTTGTAAAAATGAAAAGTTTTTATACAACTTAGTCTAGAACAGGAAAAAAACTGCAGAAAATGAATTAGAATCCGCGATACACGCGAATAATGATTCGAACAGTTTTCTTCGATTTTTTCGGCTTTGTTCATTTTGCAGTTGACCGTCTTTTCTCAAATCACGGCAATATAGAAGCCGTTTCGGGGGTACCCTTTACCTGCTTCGTACAATCTCGGGACTCGCGAAACCATAAACAATCAGGGTCGTGTGAATCATTTCTGTTGGAATTTTGTCTTAACAAATAGTTTGTTTTTCTATATTTTTGCCATTTTGGTTTTATAATACCATATTGAAAGTGAAAAAGTTTTTGCTCGAAAATCAAACTTTATAAACGTACTGATTTTTAAGTATGTACGTACATATATCAGGGTGGCCATTTTAATCGAAGAAAAAAATCCCTTGTTATGTTTCGTGTCTTTCTCGTATCGCAAACATTTTTCACGGGCAATCAAATAAAAAATATGAACTCCTAGGCTAAGCATTTTTCCCTTTTAAATAATAAAAAACAAACTAAAAATTAAAGCATTCAAATTGGATCTCTTAAAATTTAAACTCTTTAATCTGGCGCTTTAACATTTTTTATTAAAAAAACTTTGTAATAGAATAATGTGATAATGTGCAAATTTAGAATTTTTAACTTTTAGAAATTATAGAGATCAAAAATTCAAATTGAATTCCAAAGATATAACTCCACGTTATCATTTTCAATTCTCTAAATTAAAGAATCAATCAGTGAACTTTAAAATGTTCAAAATTAAATTATTTTCAGCAATTTTAAGCTGGAAACATTGAAAATTGAAAAATAAAATTTTTTAAAACTGAATTCTTCGTAAATTAGAAGATAAAATATTTTCATTCCAAATGATTATAACATCCCTGAAAAGCTTTAAACTTTTATTTCCAAATCTTGAGAAATCTAGAAGTTGTTAAAAATTTGTTCCAATTTAAAACTATTTTTGAAGTCTTTTCAGAACTTTTAAATATTTAAATAAGTAATAAATGGTAAAAGAGAAATGTTTTTTATCAATAATTTTCCATTTCAAACGCTTTTAGTTTTTAATTGTTCAAGGGTTCAATTCAGCATTTTGAAATTCTTTAAATTAAAAATGTCAGCTTAAAAATAAAAATCTGAAATGGAACATTTTTAAATTAAAAGATTTTCGAATTACGCATTGGAAAGTAAATGATATCATAATTAAAAAAAGATAACAAATCAACTCATTATTTCAAAGCCTTTAAAATCGAGGTTGGACAGATTTTCCCGGATTTTTCTTCTATAAATGTCCAAATCACCTGGTAAAAAAAAAATTCTGCAAAATAGACTGTTTTGAGGCACCTGATCTTATTTAGTTTAAAAGCTTAGGGGGCGTCCATATACCACGTGGACACTTTAGGGGTGGGGGTATGGACAATTCTGTGACAATTCTGTGGACGTCACTTTAGTACTCACTAATCTTTCAGATTCTTTTGTTTGCATAGTCAAAAGTTCGATTTTCGTTGACTGAATGATAGCTGTTGGTGTATTTTGCAACAATTTATCGTTAAACTCGTCACAAATTCCAGTGAAAAAACGTTATTTTAGTACTCTTGAAACCCACGGGGAATGATTGTTTCGATGCTAAAAACTAACAATAAGTTTGACTGGCATAGGGTGACCATCCGTCCCGGTTTTCCCGGACGTGTTACCAGTTTTTTACTGTCCGTCCCGGTGTCCCGGTCAGTGCTGTAATTGTCCCGGTTTTTGCTGA
>NC_046661.1:38686883-38699310 GCF_010883055.1 Belonocnema kinseyi | reverse complement strand
GTTAATAATGATTGGGCGAGGAGTGGGGGAAGTGTTCGGGATTGTCCCGGTTTTCGATGAGAAATATCCCGGTTTTCCCTCTTTGACATATGGTCACCCTAGACTGGCAGCTCCTGAGTGGTGCCAAAGTTAACTAGCAGACTGTTAAACATGTAAAAAATTCGAGTCAAAAAACGTCATTTTAGTATTCTTCAAATCCACACGGAGAAAAATAGATATTGATAAGCAGATATTAAAAACTTTGATATTTAACCATAATATATAGATATTACGGCACACAATCTAATATCTTCTATTCAACATACATAATATTAAAGGGTAATATCTGTTTATATTGAAAGTATAAAATATTTGATATTAACAGTTAATATCTAAGATATTAAAAAAGCTAAATTTTATCGGAGCAAGGTCGCTGACGTGTGGCGTGGCGACAAAACATTTTGGCTGTATCTTGAGCTTTCATCGTGTGTATTGTGGTTTTTCGGATATCTATTGCACTATAAGTTTTGGTGGAAAATGGATTAAATTTTTTTGGATATGTTATAATTTTCTCAAGAAAATGAGGACTCAGCTACAGGCCTCTTTCATATTAGCCTTGAACAGTGTGTTATTTGTTTAACACAAAAATCGCATAATTATGCAAAAAGCCGAATGCTTGAGGATTCGGATTTTCAAGACAGAGGACTACGATATTAACATTCTTTTACATTTTACAGAAAATGGCATGCTTCACAGGTAATTTTTGCAGAATTAAAAAAAATTTCTTGAATATCTTACATTCTGCCCTTTAATATCTTGGATATTGTCAGTTAAAATCTTCTTTTCAATATCTACGGATGCTCTACTTCAGTATCTAGATTTCTGTCCCATAGTTAAATCGCTAAGATATTACCTATTAATATCTAGATAGTCTGTGCTAACATCTATTTTTGTTCGTGCACGGGGAATGATTGTTTGGATACTAAAAACTAACAATGAGTTTGAATGGCAGCTCCTGCGTGGTGCCAAAGTTAACTGACAGACTGTCAAACATGTCAAAGATTCGAGTGAAAAAACGTCATTTTAGTACTCTTGAAACCCACGTGGAATGATTGTTTAGATGCTAAATACTAACAATAAGTATGACTAGCAGCTCCTGAGTGGTGCCAAAGTTCACTGGCAGACTGTCAAACATGTCCAAATTCACGTGAAAAAACGTCATTTTAGTACTCTTCAAACGCACAGGGAATGATTGTTTAGATGCTAAATACTAACAATAAGTATGACTAGCAGCTCCTAATTGGTGCCAAAGTTAACTGGCAGACTTTCAAACATGTAAAAAATTCGAGTGAAAAAACGTCATTTTAGTACTCTTGATACCCACGTGGAATGATTGTTTAGATGCTAAATACTAACAATAAGTATGACTAGCAGCTCCTGAGTGGTGCCAAAGTTCACTGGCAGACTGTCAAACATGTCCAAATTCAAGTGAAAAAACGTCATTTTAGTACTCCTTAAACGCACAGGGAATGATTGTTTAGATGCTAAATACTCACAATAAGTATGACTAGCAGCTCCTAATTGGTGCCAAAGTTAACTGGCAGACTTTCAAACATGTAAAAAATTCGAGTGAAAAAACGTCATTTTACTACTCTTGAAACCCACGTGGAATGATTGTTTAGATGCTAAATACTAACAATAAGTATGACTAGCAGCTCCTGAGTGGTGCCAAAGTTAACTGGCAGACTGTCAAATATGTACAAAATTCGAGTGAAGGAAGGTCATTTTAGTACTCTTTAAACGCACAGGGAATGATTGTTTAGATGCTAAATACTAACAATAAGTATGACTAGCAGCTCCTGATTGGTGCCAAAGTAAACTGGCAGACTGTCAAACATGTAAAAAATTCGAGTAAAAAAACGTCATTTTAGTACTCTTAAAACCCACGGGGAATGATTGTTTGGATATTAAAAACTAACAATGAGTTTGACTGGCAGCTCCTGAGTTGTGCAAAAATTAACTGGCAGACTGTCAAACATGTAAAAAATTCGAGTGTAAAAACGTCATTTTAGTACTCTTCAAAAACAAGGGGAATGATTGTTTGCATACTAAAAACTAACAATAAGTTTGACTGGCAGCTCCTGAGTGGTGTCAAAGTTAACTGGCAGACTGTCAAACATGTACAAAATTCGAGTGAAGAAACGTCATTTTAGTACTCTTGAAACCTACGGGGAATGATTGTGTGGATGCTAAAAACTAACAATAAGTTTCACTGGCAGCTTCTGAGTGGTGCCAAAGTTAACTAGCAGACTGTCAAGCGTGTCAAAGATTCGAGTGAAAAAACTTCATTTTAGTAGTCTTCAAACCCACGGGGAATGATCGTTTGGATGCTAAAAACTAACTTTTCGGTAGTTGGAGGGCGCAATGCGTTGTTGCAGCGGCCACTTAACACGTAGCAATTATAACTGGTCACTGTAGCCAATGGACTTGGCTGCCCTGACAGTTTGAACAGACGTTCTAATCAGCTATTCCTTTTCCAACAAAAAATGGATGTGCCAACCAACCATTTCTCCGAGTGCAGCCGAATGAAAGTTTTGTTCTTTTCATTAACTAAAATTTTCATCTATAGGATACTTCTATAGAACTAATATGTATATAAAAAAGAAAATACGAAAATCTCATTTTCTACGTAAATTCGCAGCTCGCAACAGTGGGTTTCAAGGGTACTAAAATCACGTTTCTTGACTTGAATTTTTGGCATGTTTGACAGCCTGCCAGTCAACTTTGGCATCACTTAGGAGCTGTTAGTCAAACTTCTTGGTAGTTGTTTGCACCTAAAAAATCATCCCCAATGAGTTTCAAGAGTACTAAAGTTACGTATCTATATTTTCATAAAATACGTTCACGTGGACAAAGTATTGGGGGGGGGGGGGTATTTGTCCAAATTCCACGGCTGTACATGAGGAGGGAGGAGGGGGGGGGGGGTCAAAAAGTGGTGAAAAATTGTCCATGTGGTAAATGGATGGCCCCTTATATATCTCTTTGAAAGATAAACGCTTCCGCTTGTTTCCCTTTGACATTTTCGTATTGCCTGCTTACGCAACTTATAACCTAAACACTGAGTCACTAAAAGTGAACTGAAGCGAATGCCTTGCGACATTTTTGGCACTGATTGAAAATGACTGAAGCAGACGCACGATAATGGCCGAGGATACTGCCCGTTTGTTTATACACTTGTGCGTTATTGTGGAGTGGCTTCTCTGACCTAGCAGCGTAACCCTTAGATAACCCTGTCCTCTATAACGGAAACTTTTCTTGCGGGATTGTCGACTTCTGCTTGCTTCATTGCCGAATTTTCATCGCGAGGTTTGGACAAACACATTTTTTAAATCTAATACAAAGAATGTTGCAGGATAAGCATGGTCTGGGTGCCCCTTCTTGGATGTTATCTATATTGCGGGTGACAGTGGATACCCTTATAAGATAAAGTTACCCTAAGTATAAACTATATAAAAAATTTTTTTCACAAAAGATATAAACAAATTTTAAAAAATGAAATTGGCTCAAAAACGGACTTACTGATCATAATGGTTGAAATATATGTTAGAAAGGCTACTAAGGGGATTCCGAAAAAATTCAAGAACCAATTCTGTTGATAATAAGAAGATAAATTTAAAAGAAAAAAGTTTGTTTAAATAATTTTTTTGGTTGAACTACTTCTAGCACACCAACCATTTTTTCCCTATATAATGCTCAAATTTAAGGCTGCAAAGTTTATTTTTGCGGAAATGATCAAAGCATTACTTCATAGTATAAAAAATAAAAACTACTTTTTGGCCCCTTACGTGTATTCAATTCCATGAGAAAAAGGGGCCAACATAATTTTTAGCTTATGGCGCAATCATTTATACGCAATAGTGTAATAAAAATCAAATGCAACAGCATTATTCGATTAAAAATACATTTCATCGTGAATTCGCCAGTCACAGTGTCAATTCATTATAAGTAGATAGAAAAATACTTCTGTTCGTTTATTGCTGACATTCGCCAAACTATACGGTACACAATTTCTTGGGGGATTTTCTCCAAAATTGTGTTGACGCTAATTTCCACAAATTTTGGGGAATTTTCCCCAAAGTTTAGTAGAGAAAATTCCCCAAACATTTGCGTCAATATTAACCAAAAAGTGGTGCGTTAGGGCCGCGCGTTGGTTGGGCGCACTTGACGCGCAATTCAAAATTACTTTTAAAACAATTCTTGTAATTTAAATAAATAATTATTACAAAATTCACAAGAATGTATATAAATTGTGTATCTTATTATTTCAGACAAAAAAAAATGATAACACATTTATTGTATAAATGACGGTTTATTTTAATTGAATTCCAAAGACCAACTTATATTTTACAAAAAATGTAATTTAAAAATAAATTTGTTGTAGAAGTGGTTGAAAATAATGATTTATAATGGATTTAATATTTTGTATTTATTTTTCTGGGAATTCATATGATAATATAACTTATAAGTATCTAAATTGTCACCACCGCATTGTGGTTATAATTCAAGTCAAAACCTTCTCGAAGACACCACTACTGAAACACTTGCAATGAGAATGTGAATAGGAATTTCAGAGCTAATCCAGTTTGAATCAAAATTACAATGCAGTAGTAACAATTTATGTATTTATAGGTTATATAATTATATGAATTCCCAGAAAAATACATACAGAATATTAAAAACATTATAAATCATTATTTTCTATCACTTTTACAAGAAATTTATTTTTAAATTAAATTTTTTGTGAAATATAAGTTGGTCTTTGGAATTCAATTAAAATAAACTATTATTTATAGAATAAATGTGCTATAATTTTTTTTGCCTGAAATAATAAGTTACACAGCTTATATACATTTTTATGCATTTTTTAATAATTATTTACTTAAATTACAAGAATTATTTTTAAAGTAATTTTGAATTGCGCGCCAAGTGCGGCCAACCAGTGCGCAGCCCTAACACAAGCGCAGTAGCACAGGGTGCCAACATTGGCATAACTGAAATTGTTGAATATTTCCTAAAAGTTTTTGAAAATATTCATTATTTACGTAAATCTTCCTAAACGTTTTTTTAATATTTGAAAGTGCTGAAATTTACTCAAAATTGAATGGGGAACATATCATACGCTTAAAAATTCATGATTTTATGTAGCTAAAATACTTCAAAATTTGTGACATATTAATTAAAAACAAACAACTTCAGCTCGACTGCAGCAATGGAAGAGCCCAGAACTGAAGGAGCCGCTATGTTGCTGATGGTAGGCTCTCTCCATATAATTTAGGCTTTGTTGCGAGAAGTGATACCAGATCTGAAACGAGATGTCGTCCAATACTATGAGAGGGCTATGTGCGTGTGAATATAATAGGACACGATGTAAATGACTGAGTTGCGTGCCCAACCCATTTCTCCTCTTCTGAATTTGAAAACTCGAAGGTGCAATATTGCCGGTCGGAGCACTTCGGCGGTTCTATTTATATCTCTATCTGCTTCGAAATAAAATGAAGAGATTGGGATTTTAATATTTCCAGATTTCGATGCTGGCGATTCTCATGATTTGAATACTTCGCGCGCCTCTTTATATGCGTATATTGTGAGGTTATGTTATTTCAAGTATAAAATATAAATTATATAAATATTCTCACTATTATATATATATATATATATAAATATATACATGTATCAATAATGATATTATTATAATTATGTTATATTATAATAGTCTTATTTATATCTTGATCCGCATTTTAAAGAAATTAAAGAAATTGGCGACTTTGCAATTCATCTCGTTTGGATAAAAACTCAATCATTTAATTAAAAAATTAATTATTTTGTTGAAAATGTAACTATTCTGTAAAAAAGTCCCCTTTTCTATCAAAAGTTCAACTACTTTGTTAAAATTTTTATTTTTTTTATTTGAAGGTTCATCTCTTTCGTTGAAAATATATTTTTGAAACTGACAATTAATCTATACCATTTTTGGTTAAAAAATCATGTATTTTGTTAAAAATTCGTCGTTCTTTGTAGAAATGAAATATATATGGAAAATTCATACTTTTAAATTAAAAATCACAACTTTCGGTTGAATTGCACAGCCACACAAAAAAAGTGTGCGAATCTGGTAACAAGACACACGTATTTCTATGGATTTTGGGGCTCTGAATTCAAATTCGGTATCAAAAATCACCCATCACGTCATGGTTGAGCCATAACCTCAAAAAATGACGAAAAATCATGCACTGAGGTAAATAAATTTCAAAATAGTGCCAGTGATGCAAATTTTCACTTCAAAAACATGTCGACATTTGTGAAGGATCAACCCTTGCCTGATATCAACTTATTTAACATAACTTTACCCAACAGAACCTGACCTCACCTAACCTGAATTAACAGAAATTTATTGAACTACATGTAAAGCTCTGAAAGCATATTTTCCCAGTAGCAAATGTGTGCTACATCGAATGGGTCAACTCGAGCCTAACCTAGAAATAAATCTAACCTAGCCTAACCTAACCTCACGAAACACAATTAAACTGATTGTCTTGTCCCGTTGTGTTTGCGGTACCGTTTCATTCAGCTTCAGCTTAACCTACATAGAGGTTTAACCTATCCTAACCTAACAAAACCTGACCTTACATAACTGATTACGCTGGCAACCCTATTCTTGCGTACTTTCATATTTTGACACTAATAGCAGTAAATGTCTGGAGTTTCGTAACCGCTTGTTGCTAGCAGTATTCGCCTGTGTCTGTAACCAGGGCACCTCCACGTGGTGACGGTGGGCAACGGATCCACGTTGGCTGAGTCCCTGGGTAAACGGCGTTCATGCCGTCACGGCAGACACAGGTAAAAAGTGTATTACGATGCAGGGGAAAACCCAAGTAACGGCGTCTGGTCAGGGTGGGAAAGCGGGCTCTCTGACGTCATCATGCAACCGTAGCTCTTCATCAATGGATCACTTGGTAGGTGTAGAGTCTCATGCTACAAGGAAAAAAACCACGAGCATTTCTCAATCGCATGCCTGCAAGAATAGCTCAGATTCATTCTGTTACATTTGCAGCAAATATGAAGTGAGCAGTTTGCGAAAATCAATCGACGAGAAAGTGAAAAGTCTTTACGAAAAGTGTTTTGACCGTAAATTGCTGCACCAAGAAACAAAATGGGTTCCTCACGTCATTTGCAATTCCTGCAGACTTATGTTGTATCGTCTAAAAAATTCAAACGAAAATTACCGCAAGTACTCTGCACCAACCACATGGAAAAAACCCGTTATTGCGAAGGACTGCTACTTTTGCATGAATTCCGTTAAAGGGCTCAACGCCAAAAATAAAAATAACATTTCGTACATTAATGTGTGCACAGTCACAAGAGCAATTGAAATCAATAAAAATGCACTTCAGACTGATTTAAGCGCTTTAGCAGATGATAGAATGGAAGTTGAAAGTCAACGTCATGGAGACGGTAGTGAAACCAGTGATCAAACAGAAAATAGTTCTGATGATTCCAATGAAAATGACGAAAAAGATGACGAATATGGCGTGCATAAAATGAAATTGAAGATTCTGATATTAGTGTCGCAACTAGAGTTGAATGATTTTATTAGAAATCTTGGATACCGAAAGACGGCGCTGAATTTGCCGCTTCATTTCTAAAAAGAAGAAATCTTCTAGAGCCAAAGACAAAAGTTTCCTTCTATCGCGACAGGCACAAAGAATTCAGAAAGTTTTTCGTTAAAGACGAAGAGACGTCTTTAGTGTACTGCACTGACGTTAACGGACTAATGAACCACTTGAAGAAAAATGTGTACAGAGACGAAGAATGGCGACTTTTCATGGATTCGTCAAAACGCAGCATTAAGGCTGTTTTACTGCATAACACGAATACTTACGCTCCTATACCTATAGCTCACTCAACGGTCATCAAAGAAGAATATAACAATGCTAAAATGCTTCTTGAAAAAGTTCATTACACGAATCATAAATGGAAAATATGTAGTGATCTCAAAATCATAACAATGATATTAGGCCAAAAATCGGGTTTCACGAGAGAGCCATGCTTTATATGCCTGTGGAATAGCAGAGATCGAGCCAATCATTACAGCAAAAAACATTGGCCTTTAATAGATTCATTCAAACCTGGTTCTCATAATATCATCAACCAAAGCCTCGTTGACCCAGAAAAAATTTTACTACCACGCCTCCACATAAAGCTTGGGCTCATGAAGCAATTTGTTAAGGCGTTAGACAAAGATGGACAATGCTATAAGTATATATCCCTTAAATTCCCTAATGTTTCAGACGCTAAATTGAAAGAAGGAGTCTTTGATGAACCACAGATTCGAATATTGGCAAGAGATACTAATTTCGTGAGCCACATGACGAAAATTGAAATTGACGCTTGGGAAAAGTTTTAAAGCGCTAAACGCAAATTTCCTCGGTAACAAAAAAAGTCCAGACTACGAGAATATTGTTGCGAAAATGATAAGAAACTACAAAAAGTTAGGCTGCTTGATGAATTCAAAACTTCACTTTCTAGATCCCCATCTGGATAAGTTTTCAGAAAATGTTGGTGATTTCAGCGAAGAACAAGGGGAACGTTTTCATCAAGACATAAAAGTGATGGAACAACGATATCAGGGTAGATGGGACGAGGTCCTGCCGGCTGATTTTTGCTGGATGTTGATAAGAGAAACGAATGTAGGTCTTAAACGTAAGCGTAACCCTTTGCATCGTTCCTTCGAAGAAAAAAGGACACTTTATAGCAGGCAGAAAATAGACTGAAGTAGGTCTATAAATCAATTTAATTACGATAAAAAGCAAGATAAAATGTAAACACGAAAGATTGTATAAATATATGCCTTAATTTAAGAAAAGCAGAGAGAATACATTTTTGAATAAAACTCTTATTCATTTGCATGTTTAAGTTTCAGTTCTAAATTTTAATTGATACAAACATTGTCCGGTTAATTGAAATGGGGTCAATTCTACTTGTAGTTCTAAGTTTCTTCAAAAGAGTAATGTGCGTCTAAATTTGTAACCATCTGTAGTACAATGAAATGAATTTTATTGTGTTACAGCGGGAATACTTAAGTTAAGTTATGTTGCATTAAGCAAAATTTCGTTAGGTTCTGTTAAGTTAGATTCATTTGTAGGTTAAGATCGAGCTAACCTATTAAATATAGCACACATTTAAGACTGAGAACCGTACGCTTACATAGCTACACGTGTGGTTGAATTTCATTCGGCTAGGTTAGGTTAGGTCAGGTTTTTTTCGGTTAGGATAGGTTAAACCTCTATGTAGGTTAAGCCGAAGCTAGGTTAGATTTATTTCTAGGTTAGGCTCGAGTTGACCCATTCGATGTAGCACACATTTTCTACTGGGAAAATATGCTTCCAGAGTTTTACGTGTAGTTCAATGAATCTCTGTTAATTCAGGTTAGGTGAGGTGAGGTCCTGTTGGGTAAAGTTATGTTAAATAAGTTGATATCAGGCAAGGGTTAATCCTTCACACTTGTTGACTTGTTTTTGCAGTGAAAACTTGCATCACTGGCATTATTTTGAAATTTATTTGCCTCAGTGCATGATTTTTCGTCATTTTTTGAGGTTATGGCTCAACCATGACGTGATGGGTGATTTTTGATACCGAATTTGAATTCAGCGCCCCAAAATCCATAAGAATACGTGTGTCTTGTTACCAGATCCGCACACTTTTTTTTGTGTGGCTGTGTTATCGACTGTAAATATTTTTGGGTTGCAAAGTCGTTTTGTTGTAAATGCAACTATATTGTTAAAAATTAAAATCATAATTTTTGGGTGGAAAATCCGATTATTGACTTAAAGTTGAACTACTTAGTAAAAAAATTAATTTTTTCTTATTAAGGATTCATAATTATATTTGAAAATCCAACTATTTGCTTTTAAATTCGGTTAAAAATTTAGCTTTTTTGTAGATAAAACTCTTTTTGACTTTAAAATTAAATAATTTCGATGAAAGTCCATGTATTTTGTTGGAAATTAACCTTGTTTGGTAGAAATGTAATCTTTTTGGTTCAAAATGCATCCACTTTTGATCAAAAATTTAATTGTTTGGTTGAAATATCACTTGTACATCTTCTTGGGCTTAAAAGTCGATTATTTCATCAAGATTGTAAAAAAATACGTTTTTTTTACAAGGTTTTGTAATTATGTTTGAAAATTTAACTATTTGATTGAAAGTTTAATTCTTTGATTGAAAACTCATATTTTTCGCTTAAAAAATTCAACTTTTTGTAGATAATTCGTCTTTTTGACTTTAAAATTAAATAATTTTGTTGAAAATTGATGTATTTTGTTTAAAATTGTCTTTTTTTGTAGATCATTAATTTTCTTGGATGAAAATTCATCTGATTGGTTAAAAATTAAACAACTTTGTTTAGAATTAATGTTTTCTGTTAAAAATTTTTTATCTTTATCTAAAAATGTAACTATTATAGGATTGATTAAAAATTAATTGTATATATTGGTTAAGTTGGAAAATCGTTTTTTTCATAGAACATTAATCTTCTTGTTAAAAAATTTACCTTTTCCCTTGAAAATTTAACAATTTTGTTTAAAATTCGTTTTTTTTCTTGTTGAAATCAATTTTTTATCACAGTTTTTATCTGAATATTGAACTATTCCATTTTTGGTTGAATCTTTATCCTGTACTTTGTATTAGTTAAAACACCAATTATTTGATAGAAAATTAATTTATTTGTTTTCCATTATGATTTTTTTAATTGAAATAATTTTAAAATAAAATGTTTTAAATTTAATTTAAGGTATTAAAAATCGAAAAATAATTTATTTTACAAGATGATTCTCAATCCGTTCAAAATGAAAGAATTAATAGATATTAGTTGATAAAAGTATTTTCAATTATGACTACAAATATTATTTCAGTCCAAAAAATTTATATTTTTAACCCATGCAATTTGAAGTTTTTTAATTAAAAAAAGAAAATTCCTTTAATTATCAGAAATATTTGACCGTTCATTTAAAAAAATTCATTACAAACAACTGTTAAAAACTATACAAATTTGAACAGAATGGTTCGAAATAAAAAGCCTTGAATTGTTAAATTTGTAGTAAGCTAAATTTTAAGTTTGAATGCTACAATTTTAATTTTTAAAAATATTCAAAATTAATTTAAAACTTAAAATTATTTCAAATAATTTGAAACATGATGTACATTTTTGCAGATTTAAAAAAATTAAGCTTTTTGAGAATTGTAAAATAGTTAAAAAGAATAACAAAGATTGTTGTGATTGCTAAGAAAATTGAAAATGATTTTTTATTTTGAAAAATTAATTTTAAGTGAGTATTTGAAAAGATTTTAAAAACTAAAAAAAAAAGAATCAGGACGATTTTAAGGCAATTTTTTTATTTTGCAGTTTTTTTAATTTTAGGAAAAAACCTAATTAATAAAATAAATCAAGTTTCAGCCCAAAAGTTTACTTTTTAACAAAATAAATTAATTTTCTAACAAATAATTGGTGTTTTAATTAATACAATGTACAGGATAAAGTTTAAACCAAAAATGTAATAGTTCAATTTCCAGGTAAAAACTGTGCTAAAAAATTGAATTGAACAAGAAAAAAAAACTAAGTTTCAGCAAAATTGTCAAATTTTCAAGGGAAAATGTGAATTTTTGACCAAGAAGATTAATGTTCTACAAAAAAGAACGATTTTCCAACTTAACCAATATATACGATTAATTTTTAATCAATCATATAATAGTTTCATTTTCAGATAAAGATAAATCATTTTTAACAGAAAAAAATTAGTTTTAAACAAAGTCGTTAAATTGTCAACCAATCAGATGAATTTTCGGCCAAGAAAATTAATGATCTACAAAAAAGACCAATTATAAACAAAACACATGAAATTTCAACGAAATTATTTAATTTTAAAGTCAAAAAGACGAATTATCAACAAAATGTTGAATTTTTTAAGCGAAAAATATGAGTTTTCAATCACAGAGTTAAACTTTCAACTAAATAGGTAAATTTTCAACCATAATTAAAAAACCTTGTTAAAAAAACGTATTTTTTTACAAAGTAGTTCAACTTTCAGTGAATTAATCGACTTTTAAGCCCAAGTAGATGTACCAAACAAGGTCAATTTCCAACAAAATACATGAACATTCAACGAAGTTATTTAATTTTAAAGTAAAAAAGAGTATTATCTACAAAAAAGCTGAATTTTTAATCCAATTTAAAGGCAAATAGTTGAATTATCTACTATAATGATGAATCCCTAATAAGAAAGCATTAATTTTTATACTACGAGGGTAGTTCAATAAGTCCTTAGAATGACCAACATATGGCGCGCGAATCGCTCCAAATCATCTGTTTTCAGTCAGCACCACTCCCGACTAG
>NC_046661.1:38674881-38686783 GCF_010883055.1 Belonocnema kinseyi | reverse complement strand
CACTTTTCTGAAGGATTAAAAAAACTTGAAAAGCGATTGACCAAGTGTATAGAGCTCCAAGGAGATTATGTTGAAAAATAAAAAAAAATTTACCCAAAAGAATTGTTTTTATACTTCATTCTAAGGACTTATTGAACTACCCTCGTAAGTAGTTCAACTTTAAGTGAATAATCGAATTTTCCCCTCAAAAATTATGATTTTAATTTTTAACAATATAGTTGCATTTACAACAAAACCACTTTGCAACCCAAAAATATTTACAGTTGATAATTCAACCAAAAATTGAAATTTTTAATTAAAAAGTATAAATTTTCCATAAAACAATTTAATGTATACAAAGAAAGACGAATTGGTAACAAAATACATGATTATTTAACCGAAAATGGTATAGATTGATTGTCAGTTTCAAAAATGTATTTTCAACGAAAGAGATGAACCTTCAAATAAAAAAAATAAAAATTTTAACAAAGTAGTTGAACTTTTGATAGAAAAGAGGACTTCTTTACAAAATATTTACATTTTTAACAAAAATATTAATTTTTCAATCAAATAATTGAGTTTTTATCCAAATGAGATGAATTCCAAAATCCCAATCTCTTCATTTTATTTCAAAGCAGATAGAGATATAAATAGAACCGCCGAAGTGTTCCGACGGGCAATCGTGCACCTTCGAGTTTTCAAATTCAGAAGAGGAAAAATGGGTTGCAGCAAACAGTGTCTCCAGAACCAGAACGTGGGATTTTTCGGCCCCCACCGGCTGCGAAGCTCAGCCTCGTGTTAAGCCGAAAATGCACGAGCAGGAACCCGAGCTCTCCCGACCTCACGAATGACGATCTAGCTGCTCCTCAAATTTATTCAGATTTTGAAATCCCGAGTTACCTTAGAACCATTAGGTTTATTCCGAAGAGGTAAATATAATTGACTTTCTGTATATAGATATAAGAGACAAGACTTCTGGGTCTAAAATGTTCCAAATTTAGTGCTGCATGCATTAGTCATATTTTTAGTAAACAATGAATTTTTAACAAATAAAAAACAAATTTTCGACAAAATAGTTAAATTTTAAACCTAACAAATTACTTTTAAAAATACATTTTTAAACTTATACATTGTAGTTTATACGGAAGTTTGCAGTTGAAAAAAATAATTTTTAAACCCAAATAAATAAATGCGATTTTATGAACAAAAGAAATGAATTTTTGTCTAAAACAAATTAATTTGTAAAGAAGAATAAAATAAGTATTCGATCAAAAGTGGACTAGTTAAATTTTCAGACAAAAAATGGAATTTCCAACAAAAGAAATTAATTTTCAACTAAAATTATAATGTTTCAACGAAAAATTAAATAGATAAATTTTCAGTTGAAAAATAATTATCAACCCCAGAAAATCAAAGTTTCAACAAAATATTTAAATTCACAAGAAAAAAATTAAATTTGCAAACAAATATTTTAATTTTCAAACCAAAAACTTTCTACCGAAAACAGAGTTTCAAAATTTTCAAAATCAATTTTAAAACAACGAAAATTTTTGTTAACAAAATAGAAAAATTTTCGACGAAAAACTGTTACATTATCAGTTTAAAATGTCAATTTACAGCCAACAATTTTTCAGCAAAATAGTTTAATTTCCAAAAAAATAAATGAACTTTTAACCATTTTATACCAAAGTAAAAGAAGTTTTAACAAAAAATGCATTTTCATCCAAAGAAATGAATTCTTAATTAAAATATATGAATTTTTAAACCAGAAGAATAATTTTCTACCAAAAAAAGAAGAATTTTTTACTGAGAAAGGTCAATTTATTACAAACAAAAATTCAACCAAAAATGATACAATTAAATGTTTAGTATAAGAAAATGTTTTTTCAACAACAACAAAATCGAATTTTCAATAAAACAGTTCAATTATCAACCAAAATAGTTATTTAAAAAAGATTTTTAAATAGTTTCATTTTCGATGGAAGAAATGAATTTTCAACTGAAAATTGTTTTAAAAAACACACAATCGAAGTTACAACAGAATAGTTCAATTTTTAAACATATAGTTAGATTTTAATTTAAAAAATTATTTTTCAACCAAAAATGAAATGAATTCTGAGAGAAAATTTAAAAAAATCACAATTTTTTACAAATTATTTCGTAATTTTTCCATATTATATAATTTTAGAAAAAATAAGGAATTTAATTCTTATTAAGCCTTCTTGCGAAATTTTGTCGCACGATTTTTTGTTATGTTTATGTTGGTTTGTAAAATTTGCTTTCAAATTTTAGTAAGTTTACGAGATATTCAGAAATTTTTAAACGATTAAAAAATAATTAAAACTTGCAAAAAAATCAGGAAAAATTTGAATAATTCTTAAAAATTAGAAGATTAGAAGGCCTGAAAATATTAGAAAAAAGAATTATTTTTCTAATAATCGTTTGAAGATTTTTCATAGTTTTTATTTACAAAAATGTACTTTACCAAAAAATTCAAAAAGATTTCGAAACAGAAATATTTAGAAGAATGGAAGAGATTAAAATCTAATTTTAAGCTTAAATTTTCTAGAAGTGTAGATTTTCAAAAATTTCGAAAAAATAAACTTTAAAAGCTTTAAGGGAATTCAGAAAGATTTTAAGGAGATATAATTAGTTTTCTTAAAATTCCTGCGAAAAATTTAGAAGATTATATAAGTCAGGTTTTTGGACATATTCAATTCTTTTTAAAAATTTTCAGAAAAATGTAGTAAGTTAAAAATATTTTTTTGTAATTTATTTTGTTTTAAACGTATTAGAAATATTTAAAAACTTGAAAATTTTTTTCAAAATTTAGCAATTATTCGTTGATATCTTCCAAACTTCTAAATGTCCTAAACAGCTTTTAAAAAGACTAGAATTTTTCTAATGTTTTTTTAAATCCAATAAAAAAATTTTAAGTCCTCTAGGTTCTTTTTTGATAAATCTCTTTTCATGCTATTTTATGATATAATCACAATTTTGGGGATTTTAAGAGAAAAAGCCAAAAAGTTATTAACTTGAACTCATTCAAAAGACTAATCATTTGACAAAAATGTTGTAAAATTTTCCTTTGAATGTGGTGTGGAAAGGAATTTCATTAAAAAATGCGTGCGATTTTCTGAACAGAAAACTGCATGCATTTCTGAACTTTCTTCTTTTTATTTTTTGAGTGTATTTTAATCTGCTTTACGTTTAGTGAAAAATCATATGCTGAAAAACGATAAGAGAAATATCTGTTTCTTTATTTTTAACTATAATTTGAAAGGCGATTCTTCATAGTATTTTACTAACTAATGGAGATATTTCTATAATCTTATTCCTGAAATCTATTCCCTAAGGTCAAAAATTGCACAAAAATATCGTAAAAAATAATATAAAAATATGTTCATTAGTTATTAAAATTTTACAAACAGTTACCTTAACAATTTTTTTCTCTCTTTTTATAATCATGAGAAATTTCTTCATAAAATAAATTTTGTTGCATTTATTTTACAATTATTTACAATCATTTTCGAATTACAATTATTTTGCAATTAAAATAAAATTGTAAAAGCTAAATTTTGTAATTCTGAGATAAGTATTTTAAGGCATTAAAGATTTTGTAAAGATTTCATATACAATAAAATAAGTATTATAAATTTGTTTCTAAAATTTATATGTAAATAATTATTATAAGATTCTTAAGAAAATAAAAAAAAGATTTTCGAATATATCAGAGGTGCCAGAAAATATCCTAGGAGATTTCAAAGACATTTTATTTTTATTTTATAGGATTTTAAAAAATATTCTGAAAATTTCTTATCTATATAAAACGTTTTGAATTGTTCAAGATATTGGTAACTCTTTCGAGTTTTTATCAAAAATTAAAAAAATCGTTCAAAATGTAGAAAAAAATTTCCTTATAATCTTCTAAATTTTCCCAAGCATTTTAAGAAACTATATTTATTCTCCTGAAACCTTTCGAGATTCTTTTAAAGTTCCTAAAGTTTATCTTGCGTTTCTAAAACACTTCTAAAGTTTAAATTTTTTGAATCTCATTAAATCTACTAAATACTTCCTGAATTCACTTGATTATTTACTTTTTTTTTTACTTTTTAATCTTATCAAATTGAAGCATTTTGCTTTAAAATCTTCTACACTCTTCTTTTAAATTTTAGGAAACCGTTTGATGTGTTTAAAAGCTGCTTGATTTTTTTTAAAGTACCTACATTTTTTAAAAATAAAAAATCACTAAAAACTTTCACACGATTATTAGAAAAATAATTCTGTTTTTCTAATCTTGCCAGACCTTTCAATCTCTAATCTTTAAAAATTATTCAAATTTTTGCTGTTTTTTTTTAATTCTGCAAAATTAAAAAAAAATACCTTTAAAGTTTTTCAGATGTTTTGAGAATATTTAAAATCTTTTGTAATATTTTTAAATGTTTAAAAATAATCTTTTCAAATTAATTTTAGGAAATAATAAAAAATGTTTTGCAATCTTTTTCCAATTTTCTGTTAGAATTCATTCCAAAAAAATTATTAACATTTTTTCCCAAGGAGTTTCTATCATTACCTTTCATTATCTGAAAGTCCTTCGTTTATCGGCATTTATTATTATTTTTTCAATTTACATACAACAAATTGTATGTGTAATTAAAATAAACTTTTTTTAAATCTCATTGAACTTATTCCAAGTTACCTTTTTTGAATTTTCAAAATTTATGCAATTACTTATTCTGATTGCAAATAATTGAACCTCTTGCGATTAAAATCAGGGATTTAGCTTAAGAAGAAATGTGCTGAAAGTAATTTAAAAAAAAATTATTCGAATTTCAATTTTAAAGACTGATAATTGTACACAATTTCCAGGCGCATCTTTCTTATTTTTCTACAATAATTCTTAGGTCTTTCAGTTTTTGAAATCAGTTTATTCTACGTTTCTAAAACTCCTCTGAACTTTAAATTCTTTTTTAATCTCATCAATTCTACTCAATATTTATTGAATTTATTCGATTATTTGAACTTTAAAAAAACTTGTAATGTTATCGAATTAAAAAATGTTGATTTTAAAACCTTTTACACTCTTTTTCGAAATTTTAGGAAATTGTTTGATGTGTTTAAAAATCTTCTTTAATTTTCTTTTAAAGCACATTTTACAAAATAAAAAATCATGAAAAATTTTCACACGATAATTAGGAAAATAATTCTTTTTTTCTAATCTTGTCAGGTCTTCTAATCTTTAAAAATTATTCAAATTTTTCCTTTCTTTTTTATTTTGCAAAATTAAAAAAATATTGCCTTTAAAATTTTTCAGATACTTTAACAATTTTTGACGTATTTTCGAATTAATTATTCGAAATGAAAAATTATTTTAATTATTTCTAGGAACCTAAAATAATATTTCTCATTTTCATAAAGACTTACAAAATTCTTGAAAAATCTTTACAAGCTTTAATTTTATTTGAATCTTTTCAAAAATTCTAAATATCTCTTAAACTTTTTCAAATTTGAAAGTAGATTTTTAAAGCAACATATAATTTAAAAAATTGTGTAACAAAATTGCACAAAAAGGTCTCATAAGAATTATGTTCTTTAATTCAAGATGTGAAAAAATTAACTCATAATATTTTTAATTTTTCGCAGGAATTATAAGAAAAATAGTTTTACCTCCTTGAAATCTTTCGGAATTCCTGTAAAGTTTCTAAAGTTTATGTTTGAATTCTTTAAAAATCTAATTTTCTAACAGAATTTATGTGTAAAATTCGATTTGAATCTCTTCAGTTCTTCTTAATATTTCTTGCATTTACTCGATTTTGATCTTTTTACTATAATCTTACCAAATTGAAACATTTTGCTTTAAAATCTTCTTCAGATTCTTTATTGATAATTTTAAACGTAGTTTAAAATGTATTGGAATTTTTTAAAATCAATTTTTCTGAATAAAATATTAATTATTTATAGAAACCTAAATGAATATTTTTCATTTTCATGAAACCTTAAAAAATTATGAAAAAAATCTTTACAGATTTTAATTATTTTCTAATCGTTTCAAAATTCCTGAATATCTCTTAAACTTACGCAAATTTGAAAGCACATTTTTCAAAACAAAATAAATTTAAGGAATAATGTACAACAACATTGTACAAGAAGGTTTGATACGAATTAATTTCCTTCTTTTTTTCTAAAATTATAGAACATAGCAAAATTGCCTGAACTTTCATTCTCTTGACATCTTGCGCAATTCAGTTTACTTAAAAACTCCTCCAAGTAGCCAGTTAGTCACCGAAAACGAATCGTGAAGTCGGAGGGGCTCGTGCATTTTCGGTTCTGCAGGAGACTGGCCTGCGCAACATGTAGCAGAGCCGCTCCACGAACACGCTACGTTTGAATGTGTCGCTCCCAGATGGGAGAGTGGTGGGGGCCGAAAAATCGCACGTTCTGGAGACACTGATGGGTTGCGCGCGCAACTCAGTCATTTATATCGTCTCCTACTATATTCACACGGACATAGTCTTGTCATAGGATTGGACCACATCTCGTTTCAGATCTGGGATCACTGGTTGCGTGTGGACTGTTCTGTTAAACACTCGACGCGTCATTTCTGTTGCGAGAAAGGCGGCACGTCGCGCCCTTGTGGATTTTCTCCCAAGCTGACAGCCCTGAATTGTATACTACTAGTACACTACTCTCCACTGATTAATGAAAACATTTTCTTCTTTCCAATTTAATTATCTGAAGGATTAGACTTTATTCACACATGTCAAACCTTTCAAATCAATTTAAAAATAAGCATCTATAAAAACTTAGTCTTATGACTTCCGGCGGGCATCTTTAACTTCATGCCTTTTTGTAGATTTTGATCATTTTTTGTATAAAAAGTTTATTTTTTATACAAAATTATTAACTTAATAATTATTTATCAAAAATGTTCGAGATGACTTTAACATTAATAAATCATTTCTCCCAAAAAAACGTATAAAATTACTCAAAATATTGTGCTAGTTTATCGAATTTTTTTGGGGCAAAATACACTAAAGACCCGTTTATTGTAAGGATTCTGAAATGAATGGGTCCCGTTTATGGCAGAATAAGGAGAAATTCCACTGGCTCTGACCACTTCATTGGAAGGCAGGCGCCTTTCAGTGAGAACAGCTGATTGGTCCGCTCACTAGCGAGTAGCCAATGGGAAGTTGGCGGTAACTTTTAAATGCTGATAGAAGCACTTTATTATTTTTCAGCAGAATTCAAATTCAAATTAATTTTTCGCGGCTAAACACTATTATAAACAATAATTAATACATTATATTTTGTTAGTAATCAAAGAAACAAATCTCTGACAGATAATTTTATCGCTAAAGTATGTGGTGTGTTATCTGCTAAAACAAAAAACAATCTACTCGCCGTGTCGCATTTACAATAGTCAATTTATCGTTAAATACTTATGATTAATAAAAAGTACTCTTGCATATCGGTTATATAAAATATTTTTCTTTTGTGAAGCATCATCATTTCATTTTCCTTATTGTAATTCTCCTGAAAAATAATAAAGTGCACATTTCCACATTTAAAAGTTCCCACCAATTTCCTATTAGCTACTGAAATAGGTGCTATCCCCAGTGTACTGCGCATGCTAGAGATATCCGCGTTTTGACACCACTGTTTCAGTTTAAAATCAACCCAGTCCCGCCTTTTCAGCTATTGGTTTACCGAGATATGTGAAAGTTAAGACAGGGGGTAAGGTATCACGTGATAAACGGGTCCCGAACCTGACAATAGACGAGTCCTGCGATAAACGGTTTCTGCAATAAACGGGTCTTTACTGTATCTTCCTGATGATACAGTAACACCCAAGCATTTTGAGAAAGTTTACCTGATTTACGCGGCAAATTAAACATTACTTTTTGAACGATTCACTAAATTTAGTGGAAATCACTCAATTTTCTAAACTGTGAATAATATTCCAAAACTTCCGTGTAAATTATCCTAAGTTTAGGGAAATTTTCCCAATAATTGTAGGTTTTATCTAATTTCCTAAATTTTATGGAATTTTCCCCAACTTTTTAGTGATTTATAAGAACTTTTAGGAAAACTTCTCCAACTCTTGGGCAAAATGATTTTCCCCAAAGAAAATGTGGATTTTTCCCTACTAAATAGTGGGGAGAATTTCCGAAATTTTTTGCAGTGTAATGTCATGTTGGCCCAGGATGCACCACGTGGAGATTGTCAGTCAGATTAGCACCACTTACTTTATTTAAACTATATACAACTATATACATCCTGTATTAATAACTCGACCCCCCCCCCCCCCCCCCCCCCCCCCCCCCCCACATATATTATTGAGAATATTATTGCGGAACAAGAAATGCGCAAAGGAAAATGCGCCTTTCTCTGTTCAATAATTTCTTTTAATGTTTCGTGTCACGTCCTTTCAGATCAGTTCTTTTTTTTGTAATTTTGGGCACTGAGTGTTTCACTTTAAAGAAGAGTGGTAAGTATCACATACAAATAATTAAATATCGTTCATCAAAATGTGTCAAAATGTGGTTATTACATTGAAAAAAAATTTGCATCAAATCAAGTAGGCTAGTTTACTTGGCTAATTTTACGTGAAAGAAGCAAGTATTTTCTTTTTACAAGCGACCGATTTTCTTGAATAAAGAAAATAATAGAATCAGGACAACTATTTGAATCAAGAATATATTTACTCTGCGCAAAAAATTATTGAGTTAATTTGTTCCATTATACTTATTTGCGTCAAGTTTAATAAAATATTGTATTAAGAATATTATATTCTTATGAAAAGTAATTTAAACTCTAACAAAATGTTTCTTGATCCAAGTAAATTCATATACTTATTTTAACTACTATTTTAATTGAAACAATGTTCATGTTCTTGAGATAAAAAAATGATTGTATTCGGTGAAGAAATAATTTCACTTAGAACAATGCTTGAATATTTTCATTTCAATCATTATTAATTTGAAACGAATGTGATAGAATTACATCAATTTTTTTAACATAAGAACTGTAGACTTCATGCAATAGACATCACACACATACTATGAAAATTAATATATTAGTCTAAATTAATTGACTTCTTTCTGAAGCGGCTCTCTTCGCCGCCAACAATGATTTTGAAATTCAATAATATTTATAAAATTCAAAACATTGGTTCAAATAATTAATTTTATTTATGCAAATGTTGGCAGGAATTTGCAACTTTGATAGACTACTAACTTTAGGCTGACACACAAAACAAATCAAAAGTCATTTCATTCCTAAAATTTTTCCTCAATGAAAAACAAATTCCTTTATTGAGCAGGAATTTTGTAAATAATTTTCAATTTTATATTCTTCCTTGCTATCTGAAATAGTTAATAACTTGTTTTATATTTTTAGGTTATTAATTGGCAATACAATGCTTCCCGCGTACTGTAGCGCGCATATAATGTTGCCATTTTAAATAATTAAGTATAAATTTAAGTTTTTAAAAATAAAATTAACAAAATTAGGTTTTTCAGGCAATGAGTTCAATGATAATAGAAAATTTAATTTCAATATGTCATTAGTTATAGAAAATTTAATGCGGATATTCTTAGTATGTATATTTATAAAGACTTAATAAAATTAAGTTTTTCAGTCGAAGAATTCATTTTTTGTATTATGTAAATAATAAGAAATAAATATATGACAGCATAAAACAAAGTTATAAACTTTAAAAAAATGCTTTAAAATACAATTATTACATTTTCTTGATAATTTAAAAATATTGTATGCGTTTTTAAAGCAAAATATTTAAGAAAAAAAATTCAATAACATTTTTAAAAAATTTAATCAGAATGCATTTCATTTTATAAATGAACAATTAAAAAATTGACACATAAAAATTTGTAAAATAAAATAGTTGTGAATGCAAGGAGGAAGCAAACAAATATTTTTCAGCCGGACCACCGTGAGATCGCTTTTAACCTGCAAGTTCTTGCATTAAATGTTTCTTTACATAATTCTCGTTTCTTCTGTTTTCGAAGTATTTTATATTTAAAAGAAAAATAAAGTATCGATAATTTTTTTAAATAGGTAATATTTAAACTAGCGATCAATTTTTTCTACATATTTTAAATTAATGTTTAGGAATTGTTATTTTAAATTAAAAACTGTGTTAAAAAGTATTATAAAAGAATTAAATAAATCGAAAACTGTGCGCTTTATAAAGGTTTTTAAAAATCAGAAAATATATATTTGTCACTGAGGTTGTTAAAGCGTTTTTGAAATGAAAAGTTCTTTATTTTTATATGCTTTAGATAGTTTTTAAGTGGATTAAATTTCTAAAGAAAAAAGTATTGAGCCCTTTGTAAAATAAGTAAAGTTCAATTATTTTTGCATGTTTTAAATTGTTCTTTTAGGAAAGCAATTCCATATTCAAATCTTTGTAAAATAGGGTATGATAAAAGAATTCGATAAATTTAAATCTGTGCGGTTTATGAAAATTTTCATATAGCAGAACACAATTTTTGTCATTGATGTCAGTTAATTGAAAACTGCGCATTTTACGGAGAATGTTTATTTATTGCTCATTACTTTCAGATATTTTAAAACATTTTCAAATATATTAATAAAAGTATCGAGCCTTTTTTGAAATAAGTAAAATTCAATTCTAAAATTTTTCTAAATAAAAAATGGTAAATTAAAGTTGAGTCCAACGACTTTTAGTTTGAAGTTAGTTGAGGCTCAATATATGACTTGGTACGAACCTGCCTTGAAACTCTTACCTAAATTTTTGTCACCGAGATCCAAGTGCTGCGATAGCGAAGGCGGTAGAGCGCGCGGTTAGGACACACACTAGTTTAGGTAGCTTAGGTAGAGAGGGTTCAATCCTCGGCGAGTGCGTTTTTTCAAAGCGTGTAGGCGTACGGTTACATGTGTAATTAACAGTGTGCGCGAATTACGTACTTTAATAATTAAAAAAATGAAGATTATATAACAATAATTTCGAAAACAATTTTTTTTTGTGAAATATTGTTCAGTTGAGGCACTAGTCTATTGCTCCGATACTACATATTCTTATATTAAGAAAATATAATCTTGAAGCGTATCAGAAATGATTTCTTGGAAGTAAACTATGTTCTGCATTTGAATACATCTCTACACGAAGTAACACAATAAAGTTTTAGAATAATAAAATGCGATACTCTATGTAAGAATACATGTTCTCAGATTAAGAAAATGTACGCTTGTTTCAAACATACGGTAGCAAGTACTTATTTATTTGGAACACACTCATATTCTATCGTCCCCATTCGTACCTGCGATTGACTTGAATCAAGTAATATTTTCTTGATTCAAGAACAATTTTTTTCCAGTGTACATTATAATTTTCAATTGGAAAAATAGCTTGTAACTTGTGACCTATACATTTTGTACACACTCAATTTAACAGTATACTTACTTCTGGCTTTGATGTTTACAATTTATTTACCTTTCAATTAAATATTTCGCAAAGCACAATTTACATATATTTATTATGTATTTATTTAGCGCAGTCACACCGAGACATGACTTCTATAGTCTAAGATTAATTATACGTTATTATCATATAGGCAAGAATAATTTAAAAAGAATATATATTCTTAAGGTAATTGAGCCTAAATTTTAAATTAAGAATATATTCTTGGCACCTATTTAAGTTGCAAATATTCTTCAACTTAGTGTGCAATTCTTAAAATTAGAATATCGTTTTTTCAGTGTATGCACGAAACCCTTGGCCTGCCTAAGAGTGGCAACTAATTCTCAAGTATTTTGATTAATTCTCAACAAGTGTAGGCAAATGTCCAATGTCCTTGTATTCATGATCACGTTTACTGCACTATCATTTGTGATTTACTTTTATTCTTAATTGCGGAAGGATCTCAGTTCCTCGTAGCAA
>NC_046661.1:38673657-38674781 GCF_010883055.1 Belonocnema kinseyi | reverse complement strand
ACTTGAATTTTATTTTAAATATAACAAAAAAATACTTTATTTGTTTATCTATTACAATATTTCTAGGTTTCAATGCCTAATATCCTAATAAAACCTACAAAAAGCAGGATTTGATCACTTACCTCGGAACGTGTCTACTAGGGATTCTAGTCCCCATTCCTCCAACATCCGTTGCGGCTTCAAATCGGCCATTCTGGTTCTTTGATACAATCAGACCCGATTAGATGCTTCCCTGGCACTATTTCGTTGCACGGTTAAATCAAAACTGAAGTTCGAATTTCAGAGACGCGTTTTTCGCCTAGCACGACGCCATTTTAAACATGTCGTCATGGACGGTGGAGTTGTGGCGGCGCTGTTCCTCATGATTCGAAAGAGGGTGCATGTGCGGCCGCGCGTTTGGTTAGCTCAAAGAAATTCCTTGGCAGAGTTAACAAACAAGGTTAACTAAATTTTTTGTTTGAGCCAAATAAATTCTCACAATATTTTTTTTCTCAGTGTAATATCACAGAAAAAATGAAGTTAAATTTTTTTGCTGTCGTCTGCTATATACGACGTCCTTAGCAGCAATGGGAAAAAGGCAGAGTATGAGTGAGTTCGAACTATAAATCGAGACACCAGATTTAAAAAAATCACAGAAAAAAGTAAAAAATTGCTGCAGGTAAGACCTGCAACAGAGGTGAAGAAAATAATTCTGAACTCGTAGACGCAAAATATAACAGACAGATGGAACAGTCATAATTGTCACTACACCTCGAATAAAAATGGAGCGATTATACGATGAAAGATTATCCAGGCAAGGTTACAAATCGGAAATTATCTTCGATTCATGTGAAGTTTATCTGGCAAGGTTAATGTTTGTTCCGGTGAATCTTTCATCTGGAATCGATGTAGACTTCATCTTTAATTTTTCCTGTGATCGTTTGTTCACTACTTGAACTCTCGCAAGATCTCAAAAGAAGAAATACAATGTGATAGCGAAATAAACTTAAAATCTTACGTTATAGATTGCAAAATGTTGCGGTATATAATGTTAAAACTTGCAATGTTTGATATCACGATTTTGCGTTATTATAATACGATAATTACGATATATAGCGCAGGAATTACGATATAGTTTTCACAGT
>NC_046661.1:38650463-38673557 GCF_010883055.1 Belonocnema kinseyi | reverse complement strand
ATAGAAGACAACATAATTCAAATAACTACTATTAAACAAACAATATCGACTAAAACTAATTTTTTCTAAGAAATCTATTGCTGCCTCTTCCAAGATGCATTGCAACTAATTTGGTTCTATTTTTTCTGCTTATCCTATAAACCGTTCTTTACTTGCAGGTTATTTCAAGATTCTTCTGGTCCAGAAGCTACTGCGCCTATTTTATGTAAAATAGAATTAGTTTTCATATCCGTTAAAATAAAACGTTTTTTTATAGTTAAATCTTTAGATATATAAGAGTCTTCTTCACACGTAAATGCTTATAAAATAAAAGTTTATCGCGAATATCGTTGTTTGCCCTACGAAAGTTTGCGTTGCGTTAAAGCTTCATGCATTCTTGGTGATGTAAATGGAGATATATTTGTAACTTGGTATTAATAAGTGTGCCTTATAAAATCTGTTTTTAAACATTCAAATAAATATTTGTGTTTATCGTATCTATGCTCTCATTATTAATAATTTTAATTTCCTAATTTAAGGCGTTAACTTCTTTATTTTTATTTGTAAATAAAATAAAATATTTTCTATGTGGGAAAAGAGCTAAAAGAAAAAAATACATTGATTCAATGAAATGCATTTTATTTAAGGAGAAGACTTTTAATTAATCATTAATACCCTGAAATTTAATTGTAATTAATTAAAACACTTCTTCTAAAATAAAATGCATTTCATCAAATCAATGCAATTTTGTTCTTTTAGCTTTTGTTTCACACACAGAAAATATTTATTTTATTTTATTTACAAAAAAACTTTCTTCTCTTTACAAAATAATTGTATTGCTTTAACAAAATTATTTTGATTAGTCTGCTTAAGTTTGGTTTGTTCTACAAAAACAAATTTTGTTGAGCCTACAAATATTTAGTTCGTTTAACATAACTATTTTGTCAAGTCTACAAAATTTTAGTTGAGCCTAAAAAATAATTTTATTGAGTTTACAAATATTTGGTTCGTTTATCCAAATCAATTTTTTCAACCTACAAAATGTTTTGTTATGCCTACCAAATTTTTTGACTGAATCAACAAAACGGATCAACAAAAAGATTTGGTTGGATCAACAAAACAGTTTTGTTGCTTCTATAGCAACCAAACTTTTGTTCGGATAACCAAACATTTTTCTCAGTGTAGTGCAATATAATATTGTATAAAGCTCCAGGACCTGATTGTACGTTATCATATTGTGCTTTCTTGCAACATAGAGGTTTTGCGATATCATTGTGCGATATCTTTTTCTCCGTGTAGTTTTAACGTGTTGTGCTAAGGTTCGTGAGCTTACTTTGTACTCAGTTGCATCGAACGATTTAAGTCATTCGATATTTTGTCAAAGGTATCATATTCTCAGTTATTTCTATTTTTGCCTAATAGGTACATCTTCGTAAAGTTAGGGTTGCGAGCAATGAAACGGTTCATTGTAACATTGAAACTTTCACTTGAAACTTTCAAATGTTTCACAGTTAAAGTTTCATGAAACATTGGGGTAAGGAGAGAACTTCCATATGCGCATGCGCGGAAATTAGATCAGGTTAAGTGTTTGTTACTCGTATCGTATGCCACTTCGCCGCAAGTTTAAACTTTAAAAAAAATTTTATTTAGTGTTTCTCAGTGTTTCCGCAGTAAAATTGTGATATTGGTGACAATATTAAAAAATGGTTGCTCTAAATACTTCAAAATGCCTTAGCCTATTAAATAATTAACACAATTTTGTTCATAAATTTTTAGTATTTAATTTAAGGGGAAATTATCAAAACGTATTGCATTAGTTAATTAATTATTTAATCAACGATTACTTGAGAAAATGTGAATTGATTTTCACTTCTTACTATATGCGGTTTGAATTTTCCCGCCACCGTCTTTGAAAGATTGCAATGTTTCACGAGACCTTGAATGTATCATGAAACTTTTCATTGAACCAAACTTTCATGAAGCACGAAACGATTTCACTTTCTTCTTTCTCAGTGCTGATCTCTGTGCCGATGAGTGCAATTGTCATATATCATACACCTAGTTTCCTATAGAGGCATGGTCGTGATTTCCCTGCACTTTATTACAGATGTAATATATAGTGTAAATAAAGTAAGGGATGCTAATCTCACTTATGAACTCTACGTTGTGCAAC
The DNA here is from genome assembly GCF_010883055.1 of Belonocnema kinseyi. Taxonomy (NCBI): domain Eukaryota; kingdom Metazoa; phylum Arthropoda; class Insecta; order Hymenoptera; family Cynipidae; genus Belonocnema; species Belonocnema kinseyi. The sequence goes on along the minus strand of NC_046661.1, from coordinate 38,671,405 downwards.
CTGGACAAACATGACATTAGTTTGGCGAATGTCAGCAGTAAGCAAAGAGAAGTATTTTTCTATCTACTTGTAATCAACACTGTGACTGGGGAATTCACAATGAAATGTGTTTTTAATTGAATAATGCTGTTGCATTTGGTTTTCTATAACACCATTGCGTATAAATTATTGCGTCATCATTATTGCTTTCATCATTTCCGCAAAATTTTTTTTACAGCCTTGAATGTAAGGGTGATATAGGGGAAAAACTGTTGGTGTTACAGAAGTACTTTCTTAAAAAAAATTATTACAGTAGAAACATTATAGTGGAAACCAAAGTGGATCATGCAAATTTAATATTAAAAGAAGAAGGAGAAAGGGAGGTGACGGAGGGGGGAAAGGGATTGGGCCTTAACGGGTCTAATATAACCCTTTCCTCTCAATCTGTCTCCCCGTCAGGCCAACCTCAGGCGGCGGCTGTGCCCCCAGCCCTGCCGGGAGATGAGGGATCGACATTCCCTCTGAATGAGGCTATGGCAACGGGAGCGGCCAATTAGTCCCCCAATAGGAAGAAACTCATTAACAGTGCCTTGAAAAGTAGACTGAACAGGCAGGCGCAGCGGGCTAGTAGAGCAGCCGAGATACCTAGTACATCGGCGAGGGATGAGCTCAGAGGGCACCTCACCGGGGGGGGGGGGGGGGGGGGGGGGGCTAAGCCTGTGAAGAGACACAAGGCAGCCCAGCAGCCGACGATCAAGAAGTCGTTGGGGGCTACCCAGACTTGAGGCTCACCATTGAGTAAGGGCGCTCGAAAGATTCTTCCCAGATCAATTTCCAAGATTCAAGACCTCCTTCTGTAGGTTATGGGTCTTTGTGTTTGTGGCAGCCGGCCCAACGGCCAAGGCTTGGCTACACGTGGTTGTACTCGAGACAAGGCCACTTGGAAAATTTGTAAGCCGTATCCCCTGAGGTGAGTGGAGTTGAATTGCTCCAGAAGATGGTAAAGGCCAAGGCGTGGTTCCCGGGTGAGCTGGAGGACCCCTCTGTAGTCCGCCGTCGATTGGAATGATTCAATCCCTCACTTAAGACAGCGTACTGGCAAAAAAGGTCCGGCACAATAGGTCTCAGGAAGAGGACACAACGGGAGGAGGAATCAAACATCTCCTATTTGCGAAAATCCCTGAGTCTCAGACGAGGGCTCTTGTGGTCCTCAGCAACAGGCAATTCTACCACTTTAGACAGGTCAACTTTAAGGTGGCCAGAGAGGGACAGGAGGAGCCTGTCGGTGTACAGGAAGATCGGGAGCAGACCAAAATGACTGCTCTCGGTCTAACCTTTACCCACATTAACTTGCATCACAGGATATGCGCTTCTGTAGTTTTGCCGAGGGGTATGGCAGCGAGGCACATAGGTATCTCATTAATCCATTCCAAGAGCCTGCATACTGGCGAAGGGAGTTAACGTCGTCCTGGTGCTCTAGCTACTATATGTTCCAGAGACCTGATGGTGATAGTCAGGGATCTTAAAGGCATAGGCAGACTAATCATGAGATCGTCTTATTTTCCATATGGCAGCGATACCAATCCACCAGTGGAGGTGCGTACACTGGTGGAATACTGCAAGGTAAGGGGTCTCCCTTTTCTGTTGGGGTGCGATTCCAATTCCCACCATACTTTGTGGGGCAGCATGGACGGCAACTCAATAAATAACGATCTAGTGGAATACCTTATGACCATTGATTTAGATATTCTTAATACGGGGAATGCCCCGACGTTTCGTAACTCGGTCAGGGAGGAAGTCACTGACATCACTCTCTGTACCGGTAGTTTTAGAGACAACGTCAAGAAATGGAAAGTCTCAGACGAACCCATTCTCTCAGATCACTCAATGATAGAGTTCGAGCTGGAATACATTCTACCCACGGGCCCTAAATGAGCCAGAAATCGAAGAAGAACAGACTGGGGTCAGTTTTCCACGGAACTAAGAAGTGCACTCTTAGAGTTGCCCAGGTGATTAGAGACGTGGACTCCTTGAAGATGGCGGCCGATATTTTCACGGAAGCCATCAAATCCACTGATGAAAGTAATTGTCGAACTTTAATAGTCCGAAAGGCTGGAGGGACACACTGGTGCAATGGGAAACTCGAAGAACTTCGCAGGGAAACCAGAGAGAGTTTCAGACGTGCTAGTACTGGCAAAACGGAGGAACTATGGTCCTCATTTATGACAATGAGGGATGCATATAGGAGTACAATACGCAAGGCAAAGCATGAAACCGAGACCAAGTTTTGCACTGTCATCGAGAAAGGAGCAGAGGCAAAAAAAATTCGCCTGTGGCACAACTTGGCCCAAAGTGTTCGTTAACTAACGAGATTGTTACCCCAGCCAGGGTCAGGTGAACCCTGAAGTCCTTCAGTCCTGGCAAGTCTCCTGGGCCGGATGGTATATATTCAGTCTTCTTACAGAGGGCTGGTGAGATCATCATTGGGCCGATTTTGAGACTTGCTAGGGCTAGTCTGACGTTAGGTTACGTTCCGATGGCATGGAGGGGTGCGAGAGTAGATTTTATTCCGAAAGCGGGCAGGATCGGGTACACTTCACCCAACGATTTCCGTTCAATTAGCCTCACATCTTTTCAACTAAAAATAGTGGAAAGACTCGTGAGCAGATATATCCGCGATAAGGTCATGTCAAGTAGTCTACTTCACAAGCAACAACATGTCTATAGGGCTGGTTACTCGACTGAGACGGCCCTGAGCACATCAGTTGACCCAATTTAAGGATAAATAAAGCAGAAAGGCCTCGCGATCGAAATCTTTATGGTCATCGAAGGAGCTTTTAACTACACCTCTGGAGAAGTGATCAGGTCGTCTATGATCACACATGGTGTTCCCGTTGTAGTCGTGGAATGGACCCGCCACATGTTGGCCAACAGGAACCTAACTATTCTTAGGCCGATACCACCTTATGTGGAATCGTCGACTCGGCATGTCTGCAGGCAGGTGTTATATCACCCCTGCTGTGGCGCCTGTTAGTGGATGAAATGCTTCATCTGCTCACCAGTCAGGGTCCCCACGTTATAGGCTATGCGGACGATATACTGGTTATTGTGCGCGGGCCAAATATCTGGGAGTCTTCCTGGATAAGAAGCTGTCATGGAACGAGCACCTGAAAAACAAGTGCAAGAAGCTAGTAGAGACTCATGTGGATCTACACAGTGATCCTGAGACCCAGATTACCCTATGTGGCGGTGGTCTGGTGGAGCAGGGTCGAGCGATAGCAGTATCTCGACAGTATTGCGGATACCAAATCGACATTGCGAGGAAGCCAACACTGAGCATGATCAGGGACAAAATGTCCAGGCGTCGCTACCTCTTCGACAAGAAGTACCGAGTCAGCTTATCCACGGAAGAGAAATGGCTTAACGGTAAGGCACACCTGCCCAGTGATGGAGACAACTGGTTTACAGATCACTTCAAGAACAAGGAGAATGCAGATGCCGGGATATATCGTAGAAGAAATGGGCTTCTGAATTGCGATGGGGTCCTACGCCGTATCTGCTCCGACAACAGGGGTGCTATCATGGCCCTGAATGGAACAACAACCACGTCGCTATTAGTTTGGGAGTGCTTTCAGGCACAGAATAAGCTGGCGACAGACAACCGAATCACTCTGCTTGGGATCTCGGAATACAGTGGAATCAAGAGCAATGAGATATCGGATAGGCTAGCAAAGCTAACAGCAAAAGAAAATTTTACTGGACCTGAGCCAGTCGTAGATATTTCCAGTAGGTTGGTCACTAAAGGTATTAACAGTTGGCTGACCGAGGAACAGTATAAGGAAAGGGGTTTGATCTCCGGCTGAAAACTGGCTAAAAAACTCTTGGGCTCAAAGCTGAACTCTCACCGAGCAAAGGAATTATTCAAGCTCGGCAGGAATGAAATCAAATTCCTAATAGAAATGTCTATAGGACACGGAAACCTTCGATACCACAGACATAAGATAGGGCTTAAAGAAGGTCCCCTCTGTCGTCTGTGCGGAAAGAATAATAAGACTTCTACTCACATCCTTTGTCACTGCCCTGCGATTGCGGGGAAACGTGTAATACTCACTGGCAATTACTGCATTAATGAGTGAAATATCAGCCAACAGCGTAGCTGGGGTCCTCTCCCTATGGAGAGGGCTGAGGGGTCACGCCTAAGACAACGGGATTACCCGAGCGTCAGGCGCTGTCACAGTCTCAACCCAGAGCAGTAATAATATAATTTAGGGTGGTTTACAAAAAAATTGTTGGGCTTTTTTTAACAGAAAGTGTGTATAAGTTTAACACTAGTCTCTTCTTATTTTTCGGCAGCTGTATCGCGACAGTTGTTTCTATGAATGAGGAAATACTCCCCTATTTTTTTTTTAAATTGTTTAGAGGTTGAAAGCATCAACTTTACATAAAAATGGACATTTTTGACAATTACAATTTTTAAAGAATATATAGAATATAATGAATATAAAGAATATAATGAGTCCAAATATTTTTACCTCTATTTTTTGAAAGAAATTTTTTTATTTAAATTTTTGTAAGAAAATGTATTAAGTATTAGCAAATTCAGAAATATATTACATTTTTTATTGTTTCTTTTCCTATTTATAAAATGTGATAAGCTAAATAGATTGGTTCAGAATCACCCACGAATACATATGAGTTTAGAAAAATATCTTTTGCTTCTGAACAAAATTGCATAAATGTACCCCTAAACTTTTTTTGTAAAAATTTTTTTAATTACGGGACGTTCTCCATAAAATTGGAAAAAAATATATAAAATAGATATTAAATGAAAAATTGAAAACCTTGGCAACAGAAAAAATATTTTAAGACAACATGTTCATTAAAATTTTTTTCTTCATCACTAAAATTTGATAATATTTCAATTTACACAAATATGAGAAAAAAAAAATAATTTATGTGATATAAAATCATTTTTCATATTTCTTTTTAAAAGAAAGAATAAACGTACAGTTGAAAAATGAGACAACATGTATTTTGCAGGTGAAGGTTTTGCCAATACTAATACAATGTTTCAAACTGTGCTTATGATTAGCGATTATTTCCTGGCGAATGTAAGGTGAAAGGGTACCACAATCATGCGATGATTTCCGAATACTCAACTTTGAATGTTAAAAAAATGATTTTCTTCTTGGAAAAATACAAAGACTACGATAATCGAGGCGACCGCAGTCTCAGCAGGGTACTTTGCTGGCACTACTGCTACATGTGGACTACGATCTTTTCTCGTACTGAGGCAGTTTACACAGTCCCTAAGCCCTAATGCAAAAAAAATGCATACAGTTGCCTGTATTATCGTAAAGACTTTTGTATTTTTCCAAGAAGAAAATAATTTTTTAAATATTCAAGTGCAACTTTTTGCTCATTGAAAATACACACAACACTGTCAGAAGTAAAAAATGTGTAATTTTCTTCAAGAATCATCTCTGTACATTCCTTAGTTTCGGAGATGACAGCTCCCTACGTTTTAGTTAATAACTTAGTAAGTAATGGTTATTTTTTGCTCGAAATGTCATTTTGACCCCGCCCCCCTTACGTAACGCTTTTATATAGCAAATGTGTGTGAGTTTGTCATTAGCGTAACGCTCGTGGTATACCCCCCCCCCCTCTTCCCAAAGTTGTTACGTATGTTTTGAATGACTCCTATATACAATTAAAAAACAGTTTACACAACCACTGCAGGGTTTCACTGGGAGCAACTGCCATCCATGAAAAAGACACAGGTTCCCAGTAAAATCACGGTAAATCACACATATATCACCACATCTCATCACAGTTAAATGGGTGGCCACAGACCACGAAGAAATTATAACAGAAGGGCCGGTGAAATCCTCGTGTGCCTTGAGAACATGGAGCGACCCGAGGATGAGAGCTTTCTGTATCCATCTCGCAAGTGCTTTGGGATATTTTTGGCACGCGGGTATGGTTTTAAGGTTACGAACCAGTAATATGCCCAAATAGCAGGCATATATTTTTTGTTAAAAAATGCATTTGTCTCAAACTGTAATGTTTAATGTTGATAATAATAACTAATAAAAATTCATTGTCCAATTGCATGGAAACACCCGGCATATCAATTTCACTGATAAGCAGCTCAAGTCCGCAACGGATTCCATTCCAATTAGAAGAATAAATAAATCATACTTCATCTCGCTCGTTTGCAAAACTTGTTCGCAATTCAATATATGTAAAATGTTTCACGTTACGCATACATACATAGAACTCTTAGAACAAGTTCCCGGTTCAGTGACAGCGATAAGAATGCGTATGTGCTTTGTGTGATAAAAAGAGAAAAAAAGGCCAAATTGAGATGCTGGCTTCGACGGCCGTGAAAAGTTCTCATGTCGGCGGTAACGATTCCACAATTAAATTCACGTTGCATGCCTGCAGTGTTCATTTACAGGTAAATAAAACATTTACTTAGTTATAACATTAACGATGTATGAGCTATATCAGTATTTTTATTGGGAGCATAAAAACGTATATGTCTGCGCACTCCTAGTTTACGAAAAAATCAAACAATTTTTATTCAGGTTGTTGCGATATGATATATTTTTTTATTAAATTATTCAAAAAACAATTCAATACAAGTTTTTGATTTAATCGTTTTGTTGACTTAACAAAAAATTTTTTTGATAGATTCAACAACATTTCTTGCAGAGTTTTTACAGAGCATTTTACTAGAATCAAACAAAAGATTTATAGTTGATTCAACCAAATATTTTGTCGACAGAATCTTAAAAGCGACGGATGCGTGCGCAAATAGTACGATCGCAAACTCCAACTCAATATGAAAGTACATGTGCGAGAGTCAAGAACGTCATGAATAAAATATAAAAATGTAATTAGTTTGCATCCCAGGTGAAAATTTAGTATTCCACCGGAGTTCACCACCTCTGCAGTACTGGCCTAGTAGTAGTCAACAGTACAGGCAGCGGCGTAGCCAGGGGGACGGCTTGGGGGCTCATTCTCCACCGAAAAAATCGAAGCTCCTCCCGAACAAAATCCTGCACGCAAAAAACAGTATTTCCGCTCGAACCATGCAGAAGTATAGTTCAGTGAAGTGCGGGTATACAGTGTCTGGACCCATGCGGTATCAGTGAGACAACTATACTGATTTCTCGCGTGACCAATACACTGCTTCGCATAGACGTGCGACTCTAACCTTCAAATGGAAGGGAAGCGTCATTTGTGACGTGCGCCGAAGAAAGGGGGGTTTCTCTGAAAAGTGAGATTTTTCAGGGCGAGTGGTTGAAGTCGACCAACCCGATAATCCGGACTTTTAGGAGAGAGGGAAGATTCACGAAATCTTCCCTCTCCACTTACCACTACATTCTCACGGAAAAAGATAGGTCGTTGACGCGGCTCATGGACGGGGTATAGATGAGACGCATAGATGGGGTTGTAAGTTTATCGGGTTGTAAGTTTATCGGGTAGCTAACAACTCAATTATTAGCAATGTGTAAAAACGTTGATTTCGATTTTTTTGGGTAAGCCCCCTTTCTTCGGCGCACGTAACATTTGCTCGAGGAGTTTTTTGCAAAAGTTTCTTTCTATTGTATTTTTTCCCTCAAATCTCCACGTTTATAGACCTTCTGATCTAGAAAAACAGCGTTTCAAGAATGTGTGCGTGCGCGTATATTTTTAGTTGGTAGCGCCATGAAAGAATTTTCATATAACGAATTGTCACGTCAACAAAAGTGTATCCTTCGTGGAGCAATATGACGTTTAGGAATACTTGTATAGCTGTTACGTCTATACTGGTACAGTTCTGATAACCATCCGGTAGTGCTGGTGCAAGAACTATACTTTCTAGTTCTGAGGACAAAAATATTGTTCTCTCAGCGTTATCGTTTTTTCCGTGTGGCTACGCCGCTAAGTACAGATAATCGGCAATTCGCTTAGCACAAGCGGATGGTTGGCTCCACGGTCGGGACAGTATTTTATTGACAGTATAAACATTTAAAATTAAAAAAGTACGTTAAAAAACAGTCTATATGTTCTAAAATTTCGAAAAACTACACAGCCACACAAAAAAAAATAGTGTGCGGATCTGGTAACAAGACACACGTATTCCTATGGATTTTGGGGCGCTGCATTTAAATTGGCTATCAAAAATCACCCATCACGTCATGGTTGAGCCATAACCTAAAAAAATTGCGAAAAATCATGCACTGAGGCGAATAAATTTCAAAATAATGCCAGAGATGCAAAATTTCACTTCAAAAACATGTCGACAACTGTGAAGGATCAACCCCTGCCTGATATCAACTTATTTAACAAAACTTTATCCAACAGAACCTGACCTCACCTAACCTGAATTAACAGAAATTTATTGAACTACACGTAAAGCTCTGGAAGCATATTTTCCCAGTAGCAAATATGTGCTACATCGAATGGGTCAACTAGAGCCTAACCTAGAAATAAATTTAACCTAGCCTAACCTAACCTAACCTCACGAAACACAATTAAACTGATTGTCTTGTCCCGTTGTGTTTGCGGTACCGTTTGAATCAGCTTGGGCTTAACCTGCAAAGAGGACAAACCTATCCTAACCTAAAAAAAACCTGACCTTACCTAATTTAACCTAACCTAACTTAACTTCACGTAACACAATTAAACTTATTGTGTTGTCCCGTTGTGTTTGCGGTACCGTTTCATTCAGCTTCGGCTTAACCTACATAGAGGTTTAACCTATCCTAACTTAACAAAACCTGACGTAACCTATCGCAAACACAACGGGACAACATAATCAGTTTAATTGTGTTTCGTGAGGTTAGGTTAGGTTGGGTTAGGCTAGGTTAGATTAATTTCTAGGTTAGACTCGAGTTGACCCATTCGATGTAGCACACATTTGCTACTGGGAAAATATGCTTCCAGAGCCTTACGTGTAGTTCAATAAATTTCTCTTAATTCAGGTTAGGTGAGGTCAGGTTCTGTTGGGTAAAGTTATGTTAAATAAGTTGATATCAGGCAAGGGTTGATCCTTTACAGTTGTCGACATGTTTTTGAAGTGAAAATTTGTATCACTGGCATTATTATGAAATTTATTTGCCTCAGTGCATGATTTTTCGTCATTTTTTGAGGTTATGGCTCAACCATGACGTGATGGATGATTTTTGATACCGAATTTGAATTCAGCACCCCAAAATCCATAGGAATACGTGTGTCTTCTTACCAGATCCGCACACTTTTTTTTGTGGCTGTGCTATCAATAGTATAGAAAAGTTTAGAAAGCGAAAAACAATATATTAGACGAAGAAAAATTATGAACGATTTAAATTATTGGTAGATACATACATAGGTTAGAAACCCCAGTGCGGTACAAATTGCACTTTAAATATAATGTTTAAAAATGTAATATTGTGCAGGTATTAATTCTAAGCATGATCATTAACATTTATAGACAAAATACTCACAATCCATTATTATTTATTTTTTAAATTCCTTTTTGTTATAATTTTATAGTATAGAAACAGTGGATGTTAAAATTAAACAAAAAGTATGAAATTAAAATTTTTTAATTATAAATAATATTCGGATGATATGCACTCATATGGTGATGAATGGGTGGCCCTAAAGAAATTTGAATTCTTTTTTATTACTTTAAAAATAAGCTCCAGCATTTCCATATGCCGACGATTTGTCAGTACAGAACCAATACTTGTGTACAGTACTGGACTGTAGTACTGCGCCAGTACCGCACACCATTACTACGGAGCATTACTATGCGCCACACAGAAAATCGCCGATCCTCGAAAGTACACAAAGAGCGATGTTCAATAAATTAAGTTGCAACAAGTTTGAGCCACACAGATTCGTTATGAGAATCTAGGGGAAATTCATCATCTTGAGACTGTTTTTTCTCATTTAGAGCAACGTGAAGTGTTGTGTTTAAACTGTTAGTCACCTGTCCAGATTATTTCAACGGGCGTTGTTTGGTTCAAATAGATACTGATAAGCAGATAAATTATAATAATAATTGGGGAAGAAGTTTCGATTGGAGAAGGCAAATGAGTCAAAAAATCACAATTTTAGTTGCGACGTTTCGTTGGCATGGGTTCGCCAACCTCATCAGGCTAATTTATTGAAAAAGAACAACAAATTACTATCACTTACATATACAGATGAATAATATAAGATTATACAGCACATTTAAAAAAAATTTTACCATTAATAATCACTAGTTCAAACATGGTTTAAAATAAATAAATAAAAATACAGAGCACATTTTGATGTGACTGAACTGGTGACAATGTAAAGTCAACTGAAGAGACAAAACCTTGCGTCGATTTTTATACAATAATATAACCGTACATACATACATAAATTTCTAAATAATCCTGATTTGATTTACTTCTATCTATCAGCGAGATTGATCATAAACTTAATTTCTGTAATAACGGGTAGTATATTTGACTGAGGGCAAAAATATCTTCTTTTTTATTAATATTATTAAAATTGCTATTAATGTGGATCATCTCTGAGATAAGTCTTTTTTTATAGCCGGATTCACGATAGATAATTTTTACATTATCCCAATCAAAAGAATGATTAAAATTATATTGGTGTTTATATACAACCAACTTGGCTCTATTCCTATTCTTATGTTCATTCATTCGAGTTCTTAGAGATCTTTTTGTCTCACCCACATATAATGCAGGGCCTTGTTTACAAGAAAATTTATAAACTAAATTCGTTTCATCCCATTTTTCAGAAATATCCTCACCTAATTTTATTACAGAACTTAAACTTTTATTAATTATAGGAATCGTAGCAATATTATAACAACTTAATACTTTAGATAATTTTGTAAAGTTATTGGAAAATGGAAGACAAATCTTAAGTTGATCTAAATGTGGACGAATCTGATTATTGTTTACAACTTTGTTGACAGAGTGGTATATAATTTTATTCATGCGGACTTTTATGTTTCTATTGATGAAAAAAATTGGATAATCATTGTTAATCAATAACTGTTTAACCATTTCTAAATTGTTAAAGTGAAATTTTTTTTCCAATAATAATATTGCTCTGTCAACAAGATTGTACACAATATTTTTTTTCTGTTGGATAGGATGATTTGAACAAAAATTAATTAGTCTACCAGATGAAATTGGCTTTTGGAACCAATTAGCAATAATATGATTGTTATTTCTAATCAGTGTCATATCTAAGAAATTAATACACTTATTTTGTTCTAATTCATAAGTGAATTGTAAACTTTTGTTGTAAGAATTAAAAGTTTTTAAGAATAAATCAATATGTTTTTCTTTAGTGCATAGTATTACGTCGTCGACTTATCTATAGTATAAAAGAGGAATACAATCATAAGTATTTTTCAAATTTCTTAAACATGTTGTTTCCAAATCATCCATTACAATGTTCGCAAATAACGGTGAAATTGGGGAACTCATTGGTGTACCATCATTTTCTTTATAAATATTAATATTAAAAATGAAAAACGTGGTTGCAAAAAGGAATTTCGTGCAATATATAATATCGTTGATTGGAATATTACATTGCTTATGAATAAATTTAACTCTTTTTTCTAAACCTTTTAATATCAGGTAGCAAGGGATATTTGTGAATAACGAACTGACATCAAGAGAAAGAAGAACATGATCATCATCTATATTTATATCTTTAAGTTTTTCTTTTAATTCAAAACTGTTGTTAATATGTGAGCAAGGGATTTCAATGCAATTTTTTTATTCTTCATAAACTATTTTTGCCAAAAAATCTGTTGGACTATTAACAAGAGAAATAATGGGTCGCAAAGGAAAATCTGGTTTATGGATTTTTGGCAAACCATAAGATTTAGCTAAAACTGTGTCCGTGAAAGTAAGTTCATTATTATGGTATTTATATTTGAATCAATTGTTGTCATTAAGATTTTTTAAAATTTCAGAAGTGTTTGCCTGTAGTTTTTTCAAAGGGTTGTTTTTTATCAAACTGTAAGTAGATGTATCAGAAAGTAAATTTGACATTTTTAAGTTATAAGTGGATTTCTGTAAACAAACAGTGAGATTGCCTTTATCTGCATTTGTAATAAAGATATCGGAATTATTTTTTAAAAAGGTTTTTCTCTTGTTAAGTTTTTTAGAAATTTCTCTATCTTCCTTGGATATATGAATGTCTCTCTTCAACAAGGTATTAGTATTAATAGTTACTTTATCTCTGACTTCAATTTTGAGATCACTGTGTAGATCGGACGATGGAAGAACTGATTCTACATTTTTGATGGTATCAATGACATTTTGTTATGAACATTTTGAAACATGTTGATTACAAAATAAGGACACAAATTTACATTCGTGTTTATTGTTGCAACTTTTATAAATCGAATTAAATTTTTTCAGGGATAAGTCAAAAAACTTTTGTTTTATATTATCGTTACGCTCAGAATCCAAGGTATTTGATACAATCAAAAATGTAGAATCAGTTCTTTAATCGTCCGATCTACACAGTGATCTCAAAAATGAAATCAGAGATTAAGTAACTATTAATATTAATAACTTGTTGAAGAGAGATATTTATATATCCAAAGAAGATAGAGAAATTTCTAAAAAACTTAACAAGACAAAAACCTTTTTAAAAAATAATTCCGATATTTTTTTTACAAATGCAGATAAAGGCAATCCCACTGTTTGTTTACAGGAATCCACTTATAACTTAAAAATGTCAAATTTACTTTCTGATACATCTACTTACAGTTTGGACAAAAACAACCCTTTGAAGAAACTACAGGCAAACACTTCTAAAATTTTTAAAAATCTTAATGACAACAATTTATTAAAATATAAACACCAGAATAATGAACTTACGTTAACTGACACAGTTTTAGCTAAATGTTATGGTTTACCAAAAATCCATAAACCAGATTTTTCTTTGCTACCCATTATTTCTCTTGTTAATAGTCCGACACATTTTTTGGCAAAAACAATTTACGAAGAATTAAAAAATTGCATTGAAATTCCTTACTCACATATTAACAACAATTTTGAATTAAAAGAAAAACTTAAAGATATAAATATAGCTGATGATCATGTTCTTCTTTCTCTTGATGTCATTTCGTTATTCACAAATATCCCTTGCAACCTGGTATTAGAAAGTTTAGAAAAAAGAGTTAAATTTATTCATAATCAATATAATATTCCATTCAACGATATTATAAATTGTACGAAATTCCTTTTTGAAAACACGTTTTTCATTTTTAATAATAATACTTATAAACAAAATGATGGTACGCCAATGGGCTCCCCAATTTCACCGTTATTTGCGAACATTGTAATGGATGATTTGGAAACAACATGTTCAAGAAATTTAAAAAATATTTATGATTGTATTCCTCTTTTATACTATAGATACGTCGATGACATAATGCTATGCATTCAAGAAAAACATATTGATTTAGTCTTAAAAACTTTTAATTCTTACAACAAAAGTTTACAATTCACTTATGAATTAGAACAAAATAAGTGTATTAATTCCTTAGATATGACACTGATTAGAAATAACAATCATATTGTTACTAATTGGTTCTAAAAGCCAATTTCATTTGGTAGACTAATTAATTTTTGTTCAAATGATCCTATCCAACAGAAAAAAATATTGTGTACAATCTTGTTGACAGAGCAATATTATTATTAGAAAATTTTTTTCGCTTTAACAATTTAAAAATAGTTAAACAGTTAATAATCAACAATGATTATCCAATTTTTTTCATCAATAAAAACATCAAAGTTCACATGAATAAAATTAAATACCACTCTGCCAACAAAGTTGTGAACAATAATCAGATTCGTCCACATTTAGATCAACTTAAGATTTGTCTTCCACTTTCCAATGACTTTAAAAAATTATCTAAAGTATTAAATAGTTATAATATTACTACGATTCCTATGATTAATAATAGTTTAAGTTTTGTGATAAAATTAGGTAAGGATATTTCTAAAAAATGGGATGAAACGAATTTAGTTTATAAATTTTTTGTAAACAATGCCCTGCATCATATGTGGGTGAGACAAAAAGATCTCTAAGAACTCGAATAAATGAACATAAGAATAGGAATAGAGCCAAGTTGGTTGTATATAAACACCAATATAATTTTAATCATTCTTTTGATTGGGATAATTTAAAAATTATCTATCGTGAATCCGGCTATAAAAAAAGACTTATCTCAGAGATGATCCACATTAATAGCAATTTTAATAATATTAATAAAAAAGAAGATATTTTTGCCCTCAGTCAAATATACTACCCGTTATTACAGAAATTAAGTTTATGATCAATCTCGCTGATAGATAGAAGTAAATCAAATCAGGATTATCTAGAAATTTATGTATGTATGCACGGTTATATTATTGTATATAAATCGACGCGAGGTTTTGTCTCTTCAGTTGACTTTACATTGTCACCAGTTCAGTCACATCTAAATGTGCTCTGTATTTTTATTTATTTATTTTAAATCATGTTTGAACTAGTGATTATTAATGGTAAAATTTTTTTAAAATGTGCTGTATAATCTTATATTATTCATATGTATACGTTAGTGATAATAATTTGTTTTCTTTTTTAATAAATTAGCCTGATGAGGTTGGCGAACCCATGTCAACGAAACGTTGCAACTAAAATTGTGAGTTTTCGACTCATTTGCCTTTTCCAATCGAAACTTCTTCTCCAATTAAGTTATGGAAGGCGAATTTATGAATTATTCAATATAATAATAAGTACCTAACTTTTAATTTCCTCTTACTCACCAATGATAATTAGTGTCTTGAGATAAAAATTGTGCTTGGCTTAGTATAATTTCCAAATCTTAGGTTAGTCAAAACCGACATAACATTGAAACCTCCAAAGCCGGGATGTAAGAACTAAGTCGTGACCGTCTGCATCGAAATTGATGCCTGGGCGTTCGAAAAATGTCATCTAGATTTTCTTTATTCAACAAAGTGAAGCTAGCTAATGGTTGAAGTGAAAATACGTAAATGTATATGTAGACGGTCATGACTTTTTATATACATCCCGGCTTTAGTTTAAATGTCGACGGCCATGACTAGCCTAGGATTTGGAAGTTACATTAGAAAGGTATACTTTTATTCTTAGTCACTAATGCGCACTGTTAAATGAAAGAAACTTGAAAATTAGGTAAATAATATTTCAATTAGTTTGCTTATGGATAATTATCTAATCTAATATCGCAAAGTGAATAGTTTCTTTGATAGTTGTTCAGGTGGGTTACAGCGCGGTTCAGCACTCCCCAACTCTCCGAATGAGCCAAAATTTAGTCTCAAAATGATAATTACCCCTAGATGCCCAGATGTGCAACTACGTTCATAGGAATAAATATAAGACTTAAAATTCTCATTGTAAAACCAATGAAATTTGAGTTGCAACAAACTTAACACCATCGTTTTTTTCTGGTTACGATTCAGCAACATACTTTGTTGTTTCTTTAAACTGTTTCTAACAGAAACTACAGTAAACGAATGATAATTCAGTTTGATGATGATTCATGTAGACAGTAATTTAAGAATCTGAATTTCAGTAAAAAAAAGGCGTTTGACATTCATATGTAACCAAAAGGATCATTCGCCAGTTGAAAGTCAACTTATGATTAGGTAAGGGGGCAGCGCCAACCAGTGAGACAAAGGTAATTTTCCTTATAGCATGGCTATTAGTTAACAATTTTAGTTCTACTTTGCTTCAAATAAATATATTTTATCAGAGAGATAGTGTTACTTACTAAAGTCTTGAAAATTGACGTTGCAAAAGAAAAATTATACAGAATCAGTTTTTGCCACGAAAGAGTGGAAGTTTCGCTGACAGAAATATAAAGTTTTTAACTTTATTGACAATACTTTGTGGCAAAATGTAAGATTCGAATAACGCCGAGAGTAGAATATGCTAATGGGAGGTAGTTAATTTTCGTAAGACATGGCGACGAATCTCTCGCCTGTTATTGGTGAAATAATAAGAGCGTCAGAATGACGGAAAAGCGCGCGGATAATTAGCCGAATGATTGGTGAATTCCCGGAAACTGTGATGATCGCGAGGGAAATATATCGTACCGCGATACGATTACGAGTACCGATGGTCATTCGTTTAAAGTATCGTAGCCAGTTGCATTGTGAACGGGATACTTCCCGAATTTTCGAACAAAACCACGTTGATTAGAGCCGAGCCGCTGCGTCTAATCAGGTAATTAACGTGTTAAAAGTGTGTGAAATAAATTGTTCTACTTTCAGTGTGTTTTTTTTTTACTTTCTACCCTTGAAAATCATCTCTGATTGGTCATAATGGCTGCCGAACGCGACGCATGGTGACCGTTTTCCTATTTAAGTGAAGTGGGTCAATTTGATGGGATTCTGATTTCGAGCTATTTTCCTAGGCTCAATTGCTGTTCAACTTTTGCTCCCAACTTTTCACGCTTTAACGGCAAATGGCTTGCTAGGCTTCCTTCGATTGCGGATCAATCAGCTACTACAATGGCGTTAAGTATCAATAACTCTTTCTTAGTTGCGTATGCGAATCCAAATTTTTATCATTTATCTTAGAGACAATTTTATTTATGATATAGTTTTGAGCGATATTTTTTTGTATGTTGAATTGTGTGGAAGGATGATTTTTTTTTCTTGAGACCTTTTACAAGGCTGATTTATATTTTATCTTTTTAAACCTGTTGACACCATTAACCTGTCCGAACGTACGGGGTCCGAGAGATTGCAGCTTCGCTTACACGACTCGATGATCGGGAGCGCGCGGCATTTATTGAAACAATGATGCGATTTGAAAAATTATTCACATTAAAAACTCAAAGTGCTGGAATTTACGAATATGCCATTAACGTAAAACTGCATAAAACGGTGGTTAGAAAAACATATCCAGTACCGTTTGCCTATCGCGAATTAGTTGGCCAAGAAATAGAGGAAATGTTAAAAAACGGCATCATTGAACAGTCGACTAGCCCTTATAGCAATCCACTAAGAATTGTCATTCGTAAAGATAAGACGATTAGAGTGTTTTTAGATTCACGCTTTGTTAATGAAATCACTGAAGCCGATAAACAGTCACTGCCTCTAATAAACGAGTTGCCGCAAAAGTTTCATGGTGTGAATCTTTTGTCTACGACCGACCTTGCAAACGCATATTGGCAAATCCCATTGCATCGCGATTCGCGTAAATACACCGCCTTTGTATTTGAGTCCAAATTATATCAATTTCGTAGAATTCCTTTCGGTATTAGAACTGCGGTTTCGGCCTTCATTCGTGCTCTAAGTCTTGCGTTGGGTAATCAATTTGATAACATTCTCACGATGTATATGGATGATTTGTCGATTGCTACCCCTGGTGACGCCTATGAACATTTCAATGCTCTAATATAAATTTTCGATGTATTGCAAAATCAAAATTTTACTTTCAAATTAAGAAGTCGCTTTTTTGTCAGTCCATGGTGCACTTTGTTGGATATGAATTATCGACAAATGGGGTGATACCTCCTAAAGATCATTTAGAGGTTATCAGGCAATTTGTTACACCAAAAAATTTAAATCAACTTCAGCAATTTTTCGGTATATGTAATTATTATAGACAATTTGCTATTCGTTACGCTAATTACATGGAATCTTTTCGCGATATCATGAAAACAGAAAATTCGTGGAATTGGACTGAGAAACATAAAACAGCATTTAATGCAATAAAAAATAATTTAGTTAATTGCATTTCACTAGGCCATATTATACCCGGTATACCCTTTCGATTGCAAACTGATGCATCGAATATGGGGATAAGCGGAATTCTTTATCAATTTGATCAAGATTGTAATTATAATGTGATATCTCTAATTAGCAGATGCTTAAGCGAAGTGGAAGTCAATTACACCACAACGAAAAAAGAGCTTTTGGCTATCGTTTATTCAATAACCAAACTCAGAGTTCTGTTGTGGGGAAGGGAGTTTATTGTAATTACTGACCATAAAGCCTTGACTTTTTTAATTCAACGCGACACCTTAATTCTAGATTGATCAGATGAGCATCATTTTGCAACAGTGTGGGTTTAATGTCGAATATTGTACCGTTTGCGATAATGTCGTAGCAGAATTTTTCAGCCGAAATCCAAGAGGTAAATTTGAGAACATTGAGCAGGGAGAAATCTGTATTAACAACCTATTAATCAACTTGCCGGTTATTACTAAGAAAATTAATTGTTCCATGCTGACCTTGGATAAAGAAATGAAAATAGATTTTAAACAAATTATTGAAAATAAACTCAACGATCCTTACATAAAAAAAGTTATCGATGATCTTGATTCATCCCAGTATAAAGATCGATTTAAATTACATAACAACGTCTTATTTCACTGCGATAATATAACACATAATTGGCAAATAGTAATTCCACAAAATTTAACTTTAAAATTAATAGAACAGATTCATTGTAAACTAGGTCATCCTGGTGTCTATAAAACTTTAATGTATACTCGCCGTTTCTACCATTGGAGGGGTATGCATAGAGAAATCAGGAAATTGATTGTTTCATTTGATTTGTGTCAAAAGGTTAAATATGTAAATAAGAAAATGGAGGGTGAATTTTACCTAGTTCATTCATCAGAACCGAGTGAATTTGTAACTGTCGATTTCTTTGATCCACTGCCTACCTCTACTGGGGGAGTTAAACACATCTTTGTTTGTTTGGATGCTTTTTCAAAATATGTTAAACTATATCCTATAATAAAGAATGACACTAAAACTGCAATAAAAAGGATTTTTGACATATACATTCCGGATATGGGGTAGCCCAAGAGATTATTGGCAGATAACGAGACTCAATTTACGTCGCCAGTATGGACGAAAAGATTGCGCGAAACTGAAATTCAACCAAATTTTTGTTCCGTTAGGCATCCTCAAAGCAACCCTACCGAACGAGTCATGAGGGAACTGGGGCGTTTATTTCATACTCTTTGTTCTGATACTCATACTCGGTGGGCCAAACATATTTCGGATGTAGAATATTTCCTAAATGTGACGAATCATCACAGCACCGGTTTTAGTCCATTTGAATTACATTTCGGAATTAAATCGAGAGATCAAATTCAACAATTGGTCAAATTTCCAGACGATTTTGATTTACTTTGTGTAGTGAAAATCCAATTGACTAAAAAGCAAATTAACAAACATTTTAATTATAGAAAACAAAACCAAGGAGGGGGATCCTCAGTCTTTTTGAAAGAGGGGGATTTAGTCCTGTTACGTGTCCCAAAAAAATTTTGCAAATTTAATAAAGTAACCGATAAATTCTTCCATTTATATTGCGGTCCGTATTTAATCTCAAAATCGTTTGATAATAACTTCTATCGACTTATAGACCCTACCACAACAAAAGTTTTGAACGGAAAGTTTAATCGCGCGAGCTTAAAAAAATATACTTCGCGGGATTTCTGAGGGTTGACCTATCGGGCACCTTCGTCTGTCTGTGAATTCTTAATAGCTCCTAAAATGTATCAAATATGAATTAGCTGACTATAGATCACGCTGGACAGTGTGCATAAGAAACTTGTATTTGTATTAGCATATAAGTGAAAACTGTCATATATAAACGAATTCGTCATTTGTTTAAAGTATCGCAATCATTTCCATTGTGAACGGGATATCTCCCAAATTTTCGAACAAAACCACGCTGATAAGAGCCGAGCCGCTGCGTCTAAGCAGGTAACTAACGCATTAAAAGTGTGAAGAAGTGTATTTGTTTAAAAAAAAGAGTGTCAACACTGAAAGAAATTGTTCTACTTTCAGTGCGGTTTTTTTTTTTTACTTTCTACTCTTGAAAACCATCTCTGATTGGTCGTAATGGCTGCCGAACGTGACGCATGGTGACCGTTTCCCTGTTTAAGTGATGTGGGTCAATTTGATGGGATCCTGATTTCGAGCTGTTTTCCCAGGCTCAATTGCTGTTCAAAAACGACTGCATCCCAACTTTTCACGCTTTAACGGCAAATTGCTTGCTAGGCTTCCTTCGATTGCGGATCAATCAGCTACTACAGTGGCGTTAAGTATCGATAACTCTTT
This sequence comes from Belonocnema kinseyi, assembly GCF_010883055.1. Taxonomy (NCBI): domain Eukaryota; kingdom Metazoa; phylum Arthropoda; class Insecta; order Hymenoptera; family Cynipidae; genus Belonocnema; species Belonocnema kinseyi. Next base: position 38,651,303 of record NC_046661.1, on the reverse strand, counting down.
CTTAGTTGCGTATGCGACACCGCATTTTTATCATTTATCTTAAAGACAATTTTATTTATGATATTGTTTTGAGCGTTATTTTTTTTGTATGTTGAATTGTGTGAAAGGATGATTTTTTTTTCTTGAGATCTTTTACAAGGCTGATTTATATTTTTTCTTTTTAAACCTGTTGACACCATTAACCTGTCCGTTATAGTGTCGTATTTAATATTCTTGAATTAGTTTTTCAAAATATATGTCGCATTATTCAACCGAAATGCAATTCTCGATCTATCGATGAACCTGTCCAGTATACATTTCATTTTATCGGATTATTTCATGTATTCGTTTACTACTAAATTAAACTTCCGGATGCCATTTTGAATTTAGAACTTTTCCTTTATTTCAAATTTCAGCCATTTTATAATGCAAAAAGAAATAATTAAAATCAAAATATAAAACATTAATTATCTATAATCAGATATTTAATATCTTTATATATAAAATATAAAGTTTCTGTTATAACTTACAGTATACAAATTTGTTATTTTGACAGATAAAACAATATCACACGATCCAATTATATTAATTAGATGTAATGCAAGTCCAAAATATAATAAAACCCATAAATAAGTGAGGCTTGGCCAGGGGGGCAGGCCCGATGAAAATAACATTTACAAGTGCTTAGGTGAAATCAGTGGTCTCAGATTTGAAACGAGGTGCACTCCAACACTATCACAGGTCTATGTCCGTGTGAATATAGTAGGAGACGATGTACATGACTGGGTTGCGCGTGTGCCTCTTTATATCCGTATATTTTGAGGTTACGTTACTTTAAGTATAAAATATAAATGATATAAA
>NC_046661.1:38645666-38650363 GCF_010883055.1 Belonocnema kinseyi | reverse complement strand
TATTGATGATAATATTATAATTGTGTTACATTATAATACCCTTATTTATATCGTGGCCCGCATTTCAAAGAAATTAAAGAAATTGGCGATTTTGGAATTAATCTCGTTTGGATAAAAACTCAATTATTAGGTTAAAAAATTAATTTTTTTGTTGAAAATGTAACAATTTTGTAAAAAAGTCCACTTTTCTATCAAGAATTCAACTACTTTGTTCAAATTTATTTATTTTTTATTTGAAGGTTCATCTTTTTCGTTGAAAATACATTTTTGAAACTGAAAATTTAACAAATTTAGCGATTTGCTTGAACGTTTAACTCTCTGATTGAAAACTCATATTTTTGGCTTAAAAAATTCGACTTTTCGTACATAATTTGTCTTTTTGACCTTAACATTAAATAATTTCATTGAAAATTCATGTATTTTGTTTAAAATTTGTCTTTTTTTGTAGATCATTAATTTTCTTGGCCTAAAATTCATTTTATTGGTTGACAATTTAACAACTTTGTTGAAAATTCATTTTTCCTGTTAAAAATTATTTATCTTTATTTGAAAATATAACTATTATAGAATTGATTAAAACTTAATCGTATATATTGGTTAAGTTGGAAATTTAACAATTTTGTTGAAAATTCGTTTTTTTTCTTGTTCAATTCAATTTTTTATCACAGTTTTTATCTGTAAATGGAACTATTTCATTTTTGGTTGAAACTTTATCTTGTACATTGCATTAGTTAAAACACCAATTATTTGATAGAAAATTAATTTATTTGTATTCGATTATGATTTTTTTTAATTGAAAGAATTTTTGAATAAAATTTTTTTAATTGAATTTAAGGTATTCAAAATTAAAAAATACTTGATTTTACAAAATAATTCTGAATCCGTTCTAAATAAAAGAATTAATAGATATTAGTTTTTAAAATTATTTTCAATTATGACTTCAAATATTATTCCAGTTTAAAAATTTCTATTTTTAACCCATTCAATTTGAAATTTTTAAATTAAAAACAGAAAATTTCGTTAATTATTAGCAATATTTGACCGTTCATTTAAAACAAAGTTTGTAAACAACTATTAAAAACTATGCAACTTTGAACAGAATGGTTCCGAATAGAAAGCCTTCAATTGTTAAAATTGTAATGAGCTAAATTTTAACTTTGAACGCTACAATTTTAATTTAAAAAAAGATTCAATTTAATTTAAAACTTGAAATTATCTCAAATAATTTGAAACACGATGTAGATCGTCTCGCACAGTCTCGGAGCGCGCTGTTCGCTTTGCTCGCTAGTTTGAGCGCTCTTACGGCGCGCGACTGTTGGTTTACGCGCTTCGCGCTCGATAATATATTTATCTCGTGCTCCGCGCTCGGTAATGTATTTACCTCGTGCTCCGCTCTCCGTCCACATTTGTGCACAGGCCGCAATGCGAAATTTTCTACATTCTATGTTAAAAACTGTTATATCAAATGTCTATTACAATTTTTTCGTGCGTACCTTGGTCTGGTACTGCTTATTCTGATATTGCAAAATAATGTTCACATTTTATTATTCCTGATCCTAATAGGGCCCTGCTGTGGTTGTTTAATTAGTTTTCCCTTTCTTAAGTAAAGCTGAATACTTTTTTTTAATTTGTCAATAAAGAAGGTTCTCAAAGTACCTACGGCCTTCGCGATTACATTCTCATTGCGATAATCGCGCTTCGCGCTTAACAGTTAGGTTATACAGGCTCTATTTTTTTAAATTTTGGGCTAATAAAAAAATTCGGCTAGAATAGTTTTGAAATATATTTGGTATCTAGTGAAAATTTTGAATAAAATTTTTGGATCTGAAAAAAATTAATTTGTCTATTTTTTGAAAATTTTGAAAATTTTGAAAAGTATATAACTTTTCTAATTTTTATCAAAATTAAAAAATTTGTTTGAAAAATTTGCAAGTTTTTTACCCATCTATAAGAAACTTCGACAAAAATTTTCAAAATTAAAAAAAGAAATATCAACATTTTGAAAATGATCCCAATTTTTTAATTTTGGTTCGAAATATCTGATTAACGAACTTAGCCTTCATTTTGGGTACCTTCAGAAGTGTATCTAATGTGGACTCGATTGGACAAATCCTTCAAAAGTCAGCGTGGCTACAACATTCGGGAAACCATACATACAGACATACAGACAGAAAGACGCCGATGAAATTTTATGATTTTTGGATTCTGTCAGTGCCGAAACGTAAAGGTCCGTTAAAAACCAGAGATCGAAAATTTGGACGATTACATTACATTCTCAGAAATGAGAATGTAAAAATAAGCCTTGTGAGAACTGTAAAATATTTAAAAAGAATAAAGAAAATTGTTGTGATTGATAAAAAAATTGAAAATTACTTTTTGTTTTGAAAAATAAATTTCAAGTGAGTATTTGAAAAGATTGAAAAGATAAAAAAAAGAATCAGGACGATTTTAAGACATTTTTTTATTTTGCAGTTTTTTTAATGTTAGGAAAAAAATCTAATTAACAAAATATATCAATTTTCAAGCCAAAAGTTTACGTTTTAAAAAAATTAATTATTTTTCTATCAAATAATTGGTGTTTTAACTAATACAATGTACAGGATAAAGTTTCAACCAAAAATGGAATAGTTCAATTTCCACATAACAACGATTAATTGTTAATCAATCCTAGAATAGTTTCATGTTCAGATAAAGAAAATTAATTTTTAACAGAAAAAATGAATTTTCAACAAAGTTGTTAAATTGTCAACCAATAAGATGAATTTTCGACCAAGAAAATTAATGATCTATAAAAAAAGACAAATATTAAACAAAATACATGATTTTTCAAGGAAATTATTTAATTTTAAAGTCAAAAGACGAATTATCTACAAAAAGTTGAATTTTTTAAGCGAAAAATATGAGTTTTCAATCAAAGAGTTAAACTTTTAACCAAATAGTGAAATTTTCAACCATAATTATAAAACATTGTTAAAAAAGCGTATTTTTTTGGAAAGTAGTTCAACTCTTAGTAAAATAATCGACTTTTAAACGCAAGAAGATGTACAGTTCATATTTCAACCAAACAATTGCATTTTTAACCAAAAATGTCACATTTTCGACCAAAAAGATTAAATTTCAACCAAACAAGGTCAATTTTCAACAAATTACATGAACTTTCAACGAAATTATTTAATTTCAAAGTCAAAAAGAGTATTATCTACAAAGAAGCTGAATTTTTAAGCCAAAAATATGATTTTTCTACCAAAATTTGAATTTTCGATCAAATAGTTTAACTTTGTATCAAATTGTTGACTTTTAACGCCCTAAAGATGCATTTTTTACAAAACAGTACAATTTTTACAACAAAGTTCATTTGAAGGCAAATAGTTGAATTTCAAACTATAATTATGAATCCTTAATAAGAAAAAATTATTTTTTTTTACTAAGTAGTTCAACTTTAAGTGAATAATCGAATTTTCCACCAAAAAATTATGATTTTAATTTTTAAGAATATATTTGCATTTACAGCAAAACGACTTTGCAACCAAAATATATTTACAGTTGACATTTCAACCAAAAATTTTAATTTTTAACCAAAAAGTATAAATTTGCCATAAAACAATTTAATTTCTACAAAGAAAGACGAATTTTTACCAAAATACATGATTTTTTAAAACCAAAAATGGTGTAGATTAATTGTCAGTTTCAAAAATGTATTTTCAACAACACATAAAACATGTTTTCATCTGAATAGTTAAATTTTCAACGAAAGAGATGAACCTTCAAAGAAAAAAATAAATAAATTTGAACAAAGTAGTTGAACTTTTGATAGAAAAGAGGACTTTTTTTTACAAAATAGTTACATTTTCAACAAAATAATTAATTTTTCAACCAAATAATTGAGTTTTTATCCAAAACCGAATTTTGAATATGTTGTGAATATTTGTATTTTAATAACTGATAAAATGATAACGTGGATTATCAAAAAATTGTCCAATTTTTTTACAGTGTGTGATATTGCTTAAACTAAAAAGAAAAAAGTAAATATTTGTATTGAAAATTTATCTATGTTACGTATCTATGAATTTTTATATCAATAGTTTAAAAGAAAAACACTTTAAAGAAATATGTGGATAATTTCTTAATAACACACCTTATCTTTTTCTGAAACACATGTAGGAATTATTTAGTTTGTGAAATATAAGGAAAAATCTTTATAAAAATATACAATTTTTAGGGAATTTATTAAGTTTTTAAAATCTATATCATTTAACTATTATTACTATGAAATTAGAAGTTAAAAAATCTTAATTACATCTGTTAGGAAAAAGCAAATAAAGCTTCGAAATATGTTTTACCAATTTCGCGGAAAAAAAGTTTTGGCAATGCTGTGTGTACATAAATTTTTACATGTATTGTCAAAAAATTATCCAAGTAGAGTAGAGAACCTGCAATTGATCCATTGATAAACTACAAACTTTGAAAACTTAAATTACTAAATTTGAAGGAAAGTTATGTAATGAAAGAAAAACAACAATTTTGAGCCGTATATATAAATAAATATATTGGATCGGTGGAAAAAGCCTGAAAGGCATAAAAAACCACCAAAAAGGACCTACAATAAATTTGGGAATGAAAAAATAAAAAGAAGTTACCCTCGCCTCTAACAAACTAATAATAAATAAAATCATTTTATATCATTATTCTATATTTTA
>NC_046661.1:38644014-38645566 GCF_010883055.1 Belonocnema kinseyi | reverse complement strand
TTAATGATTATATTATAATAGTCTTATTTATATCTTGATCCGCATTTGAAAGAAATTAAAGAAATTGGCGATTTTGGAATTTATCTCGTTTGAATAAAAACTCAATTATTTGGTTGAAAAATCAATTATTTTGTTGAAAATGTGACTATTTTGTAAAAAAAAAGTCAACTGTTCTATCAAAAGTGCAACTACTTCGCTTAAATTAATTTATTTTTTATTTGAAGGTTCATCTCTTTCGTTGAAAATATATTTTTGAAACTGACACTTTAACAAATTTAAATATTTGGTTGAAAGTTTAACTCTTTGCTTGAACACTCATATTTTTCGCTTAAAAAATTCAACTTTTTGTAGATAATTTGTCTTTTTGACTTTAAAATTAAATAATTTCGTTGAAAATTCATGTATTTTGTTTAAAATTGGTCTTTTTTTGTAGATCATTACTTTTCTTGGTCGAAAATTCATCTTATTGGTTGACAATTTAACAACTTTGTTGAAAATTCATTTTTCCTGTTAAAAATTAGTTATCTTTATCTAAAAATATAACTATTATAGGATTGATTAAAAGTTAATCGTATACATTGGTTAAGTTGAAAAATCTTTTTTTTATATAGAACATTAATCTTCTTGGTCGAAAATTCACCTTTTCCCTTGAAAATTTAACAATTTTGTTAAAAATTCGTTTATTTTTCTTGTTCAATTCAATTTTTTATCACAGTTTTTATCTGTAAATTGAACTATTTCATTTTTGGTTGAAATTTTATCGTGTACATTGTATTAGTTACTCACTAATTATTTGATAGAAAATTGATTTATGTGTTTTCAATTATGATTTTTTTTTGGCTTGAAAGAATGTTTAAATAACATTTTTTAAATTGAATTTAAGGTATTCAAAATTGAAAAATGCTTGATTTTACAAGATAATTCTGAATCCACTCAAAATTAAAGAATTAATATATATTAGTCTTTAAAATTATTTTAAATTATGACTTCAAGTATTATTTGAGTTTAAAAAATGTTTATTTTAACCCATTCAATTTGAAATTTTTTAAATAAAAAAAGAAATTTTCGTTAATTATTAGCAATATTTAACCGTTAATTTAAAACAATCCATTATAAACAACTATTAAAAACAATACAAATTTGAACAGAATGACTCCAAATAGAATGCTTTGAATTGTTAAAATTGTAATGAGCTAAATTTTAACTTTGAACGCTACAATTTTAATTTAATAAAAGATTCAAAATTAATTGAAACCTTGAAATTATTTCAAATAATTTGAAACACGATGTAGATTTTTGCAGATTTAAAAAAAAAATTAAGCCTTGTGAGAATTGTGAAATATTTAAAAAGAATAACAAAAATTGTTGTGATAGCTAATAAAATTGAAAATGACTTTTTATTTTGAAAAATTAATTTTAAGTCAGTATTTTTTAATGTTAGGAAAAAATTTAATTAACAAAATATATCAATTTTCAACCCAGAAGTTTACTTTTTAACAAAATTAATTAATTTTCTATAAAATAATTAAATAAATATATAAAAATAAATAAT
>NC_046661.1:38641414-38643914 GCF_010883055.1 Belonocnema kinseyi | reverse complement strand
TGGCCGATAAAAAAAAATACGTGTCTCTTATTTTTCGATGTATTACAACATATTGCAGTTTCATCAAAATCGGTGAGGGACACCTGGGATAGTTTCCTTGTCGGCTATGATACTATGTTCCCGTAATAATCCGTGGAGTTTTCGTTTCACGGATTTAAAAAAGTGATGCAGCAGTCAGTTTCAGTTGTCAGCCAATATTTGGATTATTAAACCCATCAAAATAATTAAATTATTACAAAATTTTTTAATTCGCAACGTGAACAACCTTTCAATACATTACGGAACGCAATTGTCTGAAGATTTTGGACCGCACCTGCCCCCAATATACCATTTCTTCCATCTTTACTACTTTTCCTATATTTTCTTACAAGTTTGAACCCAACTTGTATATTTTCTAAAACAAATAACTATTATATAAGAACAGCTAATGAGTGTCAACAGGGCGCGAAAAAGGCTTGGTTTTTAGTTAGAATATTACCCTTAATTTCAGTTAGGATAGTGCATTAACTTAAGGTTACACTAGCTTTCAGTATACATATATTCTTAATTGAAGAGCGAGCATACCTGAATTTCAGGTCATGCCTCCCTGAATTTCAAATAGTCCCGACCTGAATTTCCGAAATCTAATTCCCTTAATTTAATGTTCAGATGTCATTCTTAATTTCAGATTGCCTATGCTTCTTTTTGTGACACCTTAAAATAAGCCGAATTTTCGACTTAAATTAAGTACTTTTTTTTACTGTGTATATACTCAAACAAGGTTTAGACGGCTGATCAGCGAAAAGATTTGTTTTCGAGAGAAATATTTCAGATAAAAGTTTGAGGGTTTTGGACGGGTATCTCAATGGTGGCCTTGAAGCTGATCTTTGCTCTGACCTCAGGGTTATTTCAAGGTCAATTTTTAGTTTTCAAATGGAAACCCCTATTTTTGACACCGCCAAACGAAAGAACAGACAAATTTATGTTCAGGTATGCATCAAGGTCATATGTCCCGATGACCTTCGAGGTCATTCCAGGGTCGTGTAAACTCAAAAAAGGTTTGGACGGCTGATCAGCGAAAATATGCGTTAAAAAAATGGTTAAACATTGTGTCTAGAACCGGCCGACTAAGGCGGGATCCATCGTAGGTTTCATCAGATCACCAAAAAAAACCCCTATGTGGATCCGGCCGCTAAGACGAACGCCATTGAGGGTCCCGTCAATCCACAAAAAAAGGTCGTATGTGGATCCAGCCAGCTAAGGCGAGATGGCCTCTCCAGACCACAACGAAAGTTTGTATGCGGATCCGGCCAGCTTCAAGGTCACCATTCAGATCCTCGTCCAAAACCCTGAAACTTTTGTCTGAAACATTTCTCTTGAAAACGCATATTTTCGCTGAAGAGGTGGAAAGGACGCGGGTAAGCATGGAGGTATTGTTGCATGAAAGGGGTGACAAAAGGGTAGTAGCATTGGTGAAGGGGGTGTTGGGTAAGATAGAGAAAAAGAGAAGGAAGGAGGAAGAGGAATGGAGAAGGAAAGATTGTAAATAATAAGAGAAATGTAAATATTGCAAATAGTAGTTCAGTATTAGGTGTTAGCCGCCGAGACCGAGGTTGGTAATGCAAGGGATAGCTACAAAAGAGCGAAATGCGTGCAAGGCGAGGCGCAGCGAGGAAGGGTAGGCTATAGGATCGAGCGGATTAGTTATAAGGTGTGGATGGATAGTACTTTGTAAGACGTAGTTGTAAGAAAATTTTGTAAAAAATAGAAGTGTAAGCAAGTCAATTTTTTAAGGCCAGCAGGCCGAAAAATAAACGTTTATCTAACTATATTAGGGTGGCCCAAAAAATGACATTTAAAAAATTTCAACGGGCACGTTGACCAAATCGTTCTCTTGGGCGTCTAAATTTACACATGTTTTTTTAATGAAAAAAATATATTTTTAGCCGTAGCTCCGGGGCTTCAAAGTTTCCTGATATAAAATAGAGAAGTCCTAACACCAGCTACAGGTTCGAATCAGAGAGCAGTTATAGATTTATTAACTTATTATTACTCTGCCTTCCTACTCATTGTCAGTGACTGTATTTTGGGACCCAGCAAATACAGTGCACAATAAGAGGCCCGACCAAGGGTCAACTTTTTTTGCAGCCGTCCATCTGCTGTCCCTTCAACCGGTGTTCAACTTAAATCTGTCAATTTTTAACAGCTTTTCTTACTCTTTTCTCAATTAAATAAAAAGTTAATTTTTTTTCTAGAAATCTGTTCTCAATAGTTTCAAAAATGTTTCTTCAAACTATCAAGTTACGCAAGTATATCCGAGGCTTACAATAGGCCTCCAAATATGGCCATTTTATGCGATTTTTGATATGCCTAAAACTTTTGCAAAACATTTCTGAGATATAAAAATTCGTAAAATACAATATTCACTGATAAGAGATAAAGCATATAAAATTTAAAATAAATTGACTTATAATTTCCTGACCAAAATCGAAAAAGTAAAAATTAAAAACAAAAATTAACA
>NC_046661.1:38639553-38641314 GCF_010883055.1 Belonocnema kinseyi | reverse complement strand
GAGAGGTGTCTTTCAGGGCGACACCATGAGCCCACTCCTCTTTTGCCTTACATTATTGCCACTATCTTTAGCACTGCGCCATTCCGACGGGTACTTGTGCGGTAAACCTGGAGATCGAAAGTACAAGGTCAGTCATGTATTTTACATGGACGATCTTACGATCTATGCTAAAAAAAAGAGCAACTGCATCTAGCTCTAGGGATTGTCGAACGATATACTAAGGAAATTGAAATGGAATTTGGGTTAGACAAATGCGCCAAGGTTTATTTGAAGCGGGGAAAACCTAATGGCATCCCTGAATATCCTGAGCTCGTTGATAGAAGCGCCATACGACACCTTTGCGCTGGAGGGACTTATACATATCTGGGCGTGCCACAGAGCCGCATTCAGGATGTGACATCTATAAAGGATACTCTCCAAAGCAGATACAAATGTCTCATCCGACAGATATGGTTTTCCGAACTGTTGGCGAGGAACAAAGTATCTGCAACGAACATGCTTGCCGTCCCGGTACTACTCTATTCATTTGGAGTAGTTCCATGGACGAAGAACGAGCTCAGATCTCTTGATATCGAGACAAGAAAGGTTATGCACATGAACAAATCATACATCTTAAGTCTTCCGTTCCGCGACTGTACATCTCACGCCGTCAAGGGGGTCGCGGAATATTGAGTCTTGAATGTCTTCACAACAGGATTATTCTGGGAATAGCACATAGAGTTGTAAATGGAAGAGACTCTCTTTAAAAATGGTCAGGAATCACGAAGAAGTGGGCAAAGGAGCATTTCTGTACAAAGCAGCGGAGGAGGCTGCTGAAACACTCGGACTTGACTTCAGTATTAGGGGTGAGCAAAATGCATCAAATCTTATCTATCTCGAGTACTCACTCCTGAAAGCCCGGATTAAGAAAGCACCAGAGAAAAACTTTCGTGAACAGCTCCTCGATAAGAGGATGCACGGTATCTTCCACGGAAATGTGAAGGATCAGTCAATGTCTTGTGAGCTAACGTTTGCTTTCCTTAAATCGCTTGGATTGAAGTCTGGTACAGAGGGTTTCATTTTTGTATGCCAATACGGTGTCATTTCCACCTTAACATACCGTCGCCACATTTTGAGCCAAGATATTCCCAATGATAGCTGCAGGGCGTACCATTCATACCCCAAGCATTTAGCTCACATACTATCTAGTTGTCCAACTCACGCGGGAACGACCTACATTCAAAGGCACAATGCGGCACTGAGAGTGCTTTATTACCATCTCTATGGCACTCCTATGGCATTCACCTTAATATCGCTCCTGTTCGCTTGGTGTTGCTCACGTGAGGTCGGACATGGTTTTTCTTGATTTTGAGCCAAGGAGAATGAAAAGAAAGAGAGGTATCGAGACCTTATAAGGGGGTCGCAACGATTGTACACCGAATATTCTGTTAAACTGATCGTCCTTATTATCAGCGCTTTTGGAGGTACCAAGCTTTCACTTGCTAATGGCCTAAAAAGCATCCCTGCGTGTCAACAATATGCTTGAACACTTGCGGGAAAAATGCAGAATGCGGTTGTCCTTGGGTCGCTCCGTGTTCTTAGGGTGCACGAGGCTTTTGCTGGATCGTCGTATTGATTCCTTTACTGACTGTAACCACCTATCTCACGGTCGTGAGACGTGGTTGTAGCTGAAATTTCTACCGCGATTTCGCTGGAAGCGGGTGCAATTTTTGAGATTAGCACCCGCTCCCGGCGAAATCCTGCGGTTGTCCTTATGACAAA